>NC_068577.1:3818000-4119500 GCF_025698545.1 Gossypium raimondii | reverse complement strand
CGGACTCCTAATTGCACTAACATCGATTGACAAGACATGACATTACCAAAGGCTCAAAACCTGTGACTTGGATTAATTAAAATTTTAAGAACCCCATTCATCTATTCAAATATTTATATATGGGTACCTTAAAATATATAAAAGAAAAAGTTAAAAATTTGAGCATACCTGTTTTGAATATACCGTATCCAAGACTCACCTCACAAGTCCGTCCCAGTATCGGAACAATTGAGAAAGACAAAAAAAAAGAATCATGCAGGTGTTATATTATACAAAGTATGAAAGGAGGGCTCTACCAATTTAACAGTAAAGCGAAACATGCATGAAGTTGAAGAACCAAACGACAATATGAAATGTCTACGGATTTAATGAGAATGTAAGCTTATTTCTTCAATCAGAGCATCCAAATCAGAGTAAGAAGACCCTCCTTTTTCAACAGCTTTTTTTGCTGCTTCGGCCAGTGCTTTGGCTCTGTTTCTCATTGCTTCTGCTCTCTCACTCTTCATGATCTCCTTCACTGCCTTTTCAATGGCTTCCCTTTCCACAAAATCTCCCTCCACTCTCACCCATTTCTGAACACCAACGGCCACTCCAATCTTCAAGACTTGAGTCACCAACTTTTCATTGTAGAACTGCTCTGCAAATATTGGCCAAGTGACCATAGGCACACCAGCACACACGCCTTCCAAGGTTGAATTCCATCCACAATGAGTCACAAATCCTCCCACTGCTTCATGATCAAGAATCAAAACTTGGGGTGCCCATCCTCTTATTATGAGTCCCTTCCCTTCCATTCTCTTCTCAAACCCTTCTGGCAACCAATCCTCATCTTCTTCATTGTTCTTTGGCTTCCTCACAACCCAAATGAACTGCACCTCTGATACTTCAAGGGCCATAGCGATCTCCTTTAACTGACCAGAGGTGAAGCTGGCCATACTCCCAAAACATATGTAAAGAACCGAATTGGATTCTTTCGAGTCAAGCCACTTCAAGCACTCGTGTTCATCAATGGTTGATTTCTTCCCCCTCTCTAGTTTATCTATAGTTGTCCTATTGCAGAGCGAAACAGGGCCGACATGCCATGCCTTTTTACCCAACACATTCCTATAGTAATCAGCATAGGTTCCCTCGAGCTCGTAAAAACTGTTGACAACTACGCCGTAGCTTTTCAACTCTGCCTCCCTGGTTGCTTTAATCATCTTGCTAAGTTCATTTTCATCTTCTTGTTTGACGGAATCTGGCAGCTGGTTTTTCGTTAACTCGATATCACCGGGAAGGTTAGGCACCACAAAAGGTTCGGAATCGGACTGGACTTTCTTGTGTGGCTCGTATAGTCTCATGCACTCCGTTGCACACAATGAAAAGTAGCTAGTTCCATGAAACACCAACCTGGGAATTCCGAACTTGTTTGCAACATCAGTAGCCCAAGGGAAGAACACACCAACCACCATGCAATCTGGTTTACATTCTTGTAACAGCTTTTCGAACGGTTCTTGAAGCATGAGCACGGCCTTCCAGAACTTGGGCATCAGTTCAAAAACTAGGCGAGCAGGGATCAAATCTGCACTTTCACACCCTTCAGGCAACCCAACTTCGACAGCCGGAAACTTGATAACCTCAACACCGATATGGATACCCGATTCCTTGCTTCTCTCGATTGTGTTGGAGAAGAAAGCAGCGTTGACTGGAGTGGTGACTATAGTTGTCTTCACCCCTCGACTAGCAAACAGCTTGGCCATATCCAAAGTTGGGATGAGGTGACCATGAGCCAAGAATGGAAGGAAAAACATATGAAGTTCTCTTCCCATTTTTCCCGGAAAAAAAAACACTACTGTTTAGAGTTGGACTGAAAGGTAAAAAATTCTGGGATTGTTTGAAATTTTGTGATGGATTTCAGCTGACACTGAATCGACGACATGCTGATATATAAGACCGAGAAAGGAGTAGACTAATCCTATGAGGGAAATTCAGTATTTTTCGGGGTAATACAATATACGTCATTGCATTCGTCATCTCCTTACATGGAAACTCGTAATAATCGACAAAAGCATTGGGAGAAAAGTAGAATGATAAAATCCGATTTGAACACGGAACGAGGAACACCGAACATTCATTGAAGTTACGTGATAGTTTAAAAATGGAGCTGAAGCGAGTGAGTCAAGTCTTTGCAAGTTTCCAGAGAACAAAAACTCCTCTAATTCTTGCTACATTGATTGAACTTTTTCTACACTAACATCACTTGGTCAAATTTGCCACTGCCCGGCGTCTCTCAGTTGTCGATAGATTTTTCGGAAAAGTTCTTAAGCGTTTGACGAATTGAGGAGACATAGGATATTTGTACCAAGCTAAAACCTTTAAAAATATTATGAAAAGTGCTCTTCTTTTAAAAATTTAATAATTTATAAAATATTTATTTTAAATATGATATGTAAAGTGAAAATTTTAATAAGGGATAACAAAAAATTTAATAAAAATGCTTTTCCAAAAGTTCAAAAGTTAAAAATTTTAATTTGGGTTAAATTCTCAATTTAAAATCTAAATTTAATTTGAAAATATACTTATTTATTTTTATTTTATTTATAATCATGATTTGAGTTAAAAATATTTTTTAATTTCAATGGTAAGCAAACCCTAAATTCACCGCTACTTATCCCCATGATTAACAATTTGCAAGGAAAGTTTTGTTCTTTCCTCAGTTAAAATGCAAAAGAGTAAATAAGACAAAAGATGTTTGTACAGTTTAATTTCCTTAAATATACGGGGTCTTACTTAAAAAGAATATTCATTATCTTAACTGATACTTATAAGTTTAAACTTCGCACTTTCAAACTTAATATCTAAAATTTATGACTCTTAACTAAAAATACATTTAATAATGCACTCTCAAGTCAGTTCTTCACTAATAAAATAATTACTTTCAATTCTCTATATAAACTTAGACAAATTCTTCAATACATCTTTCAATAATGACATAAATTTCAATCATTATCTTTTTTATAGTTATGTATTTTTTATTTTAATTTAAATCATTTAAATAAAAGGAAACAATGTGAAAAATTAATAAAAACACCCCGATTTGTATGAAATTACTCACCGAAAAGTGCCATTAAAACTTAAAATATGTCGAAAAATAATTCTCCAAAAGAAAATTATTACACTCTCACACTTTCCTTCCAATAAAACAACACACACTACAAATACAACTCTCACTAAGGGTGGATTTGGATGGACGGTGAGATATGGTGCAGTGCGTTTAGCTTAATTTTTGTTTCACGCTACAATATCACTATAGTATCTA
Organism: Gossypium raimondii; assembly: GCF_025698545.1. Classification (NCBI taxonomy): domain Eukaryota; kingdom Viridiplantae; phylum Streptophyta; class Magnoliopsida; order Malvales; family Malvaceae; genus Gossypium; species Gossypium raimondii. The sequence goes on along the minus strand of NC_068577.1, from coordinate 4,116,202 downwards.
TTCTCACCGCCACCACTATTTTACAATAACTACAAATAAATGCACCGCCTATCTAAATCCATCTTAAACAAATCACGTAAAGTTTACTTGCACTCATTCTCATGATTCTATTCATTGAAATTCCACTAAATAAATTATCATCATTGACTCAAGAATAACAACGTCAGCCATAATGATAATGGGACTCAAAAAATACATATAATTAAGTAGAATTAGAATCGATTGGACCTTAGTGCTTCTGTACAACTATTTTAATTTTGATGTACTAGTTCAAAAATATCAAAGTTCAAAAGCATTATACTAGCCGCTCTTCTTTCCACTTATCTGGATTCTAATGAATTCCAATATCAAATAGGACTTTTTATTGGCTGCTGTCCAAGTGGTTCTTAAGCAAAAATGGTGTTTGCTTGTTGAGGCATGGTGATTAAGTTAGGATGGTAATAGGGCGGGATGGGATGGATATTGCTAAATTCATTATTGTTCTACAATTGATATACACTTTACTCGATCACACGTCCCGTTCTATTATGGATGTATAATTTTGAAATTCACTATTACCTCTATGAATGTTAAATGCACCCATCTCTACCCTACCCCCGCTCTGCTTCAATTTAATTGTTGTTACTTATTTTTATTTTTTTCAATCTTTTTAAAGTCAAGTAAATATTTAAACATAAAAAATATATTTTTTTCTATATTACGTTACTATATTTTTACCCTTTTAATAGTTTATGTATAAAAGGATAAAATGGTAGGTGTATATAGTGGAGCGGGGCAAACAATTACTATAATCACTTCATACCTACTATCCAAAAGAAAAATTCCACCCGTCCCACCTCATATACACTTTTCAAATAAAAAAATCTATTTCATTCGGAGTGAATTAATTTGGAATCCATAGGATAGTTTGAGTTTTGTCATCCCTAATTTAAGTCCATGTTTTAACTGTAAAATCCACAATTTTTAAATGACTATTATTATAAAAGTCTAGTAAGTGGTACATTAGCTTCTCTCTTTTTTTTATCGAATCCAACTCTATGTGTCGTTTTTTTATGAAGTTTTATGAAAGAATATAAGAAAAAGAGAGAGAGAGAATCAATTACAATTTTTCTATAAGAAAAAGTTAACCTTAAGGAAAGATAAGTGCATATCGATTGTAAATTTTAGCGATTAAGGTGAGTTTTGGATTAAGGTGAGTTTTGGTTTAAATTTCTTGAAATCTTTGTGTTTTAAACTTTTTTTTTTAAGTCATGTATTTTATAACCCATTTTATTTGGGTTAGTTTAATAACTTTTGTCAAAATTTGGTGAGCTTTTGATGACATTACCTTGAATTGCCAAAATATGTTTTGAAGTTATCTTGAAAATTGATTTTGAAACAAGCACTTTATGATTTATTTGGTATCACACAGGTCGAAGGTACGACTGTGTGCAATTTGTAAAATGTTAGCATTTTGGTCTACACGGTTCCTGATAGTTGCAAGGCCTGGGCATACGACCGTGTGATCCCTGTTTTTCATACTTGCCTTTAACTTTTGAAAGTGATGCACTTTGATCCCTGTTTGTTCCCGGGTCTTCTCTAGAGCTCACATAAGCTCATATAAGACTCGGGAAAAGTTTTAAATGACATTACATGATTGAAATGATTAGAGTAATTAAATTTTTACTGTTAAATTATTTATAACGGTTCCGTTTTGTATTGTAACATTTTGTAACTCGATTTCGACAATGGGGACAGGTGTGGAGTGTTACACTTTGGGAGTACCACTTTATCATTTTATTGTTAGAAAGGTAAGTTCATATGAGACTTACTATATATATATATATATATATATATTTTGCTTATGTGTATTTAGTGTGGTTGTGTGTGATGGTCATGCTCAACATCATATAAGCTAAGGAATAAGTTGAAGGTATTATATGCATGATGATATAATATTGATTATCCTTTTGATATATATATATATATATATAATGAGTATAATTGAATTAAGAGATGTAAGAATGGCTCATGATAATGAAATGGTATGATTAGTGCATTGAATCTCATGGAATTAGGTTGGAAAATATAAGATGAACATTTAAACGAGATATGTGTTGTGATGATCAAAAAGGCTCCATGTTAATATGGAAATGAATAGATGGGATTTTCATTTGCATTGTGAATTAAGAAAAGAAATGTGAAATTCTTGTTAAATTGTCTTTACACCCATGTAAACTTGGTAGACGGATTAAGATACAGTTGGCCTGCCAATTAGGGTTTTATGTGCATGATTTACATTGAAGTTCCGTAATGGTGTTATGTGGGGTTTAGGGTTATGTGATATTTTTTGGAATTATGTAATTGTAAAAGCCCATTTTTAGTGAAATCAGAATAGTGGTTTCGAGACCACAAACCGAGGTCGAAAGAAAATTTATTTTAATATTATTTTATAGTATATGGTATGATAGGAATGTCATATGAAAATTCGTTAAGAAATTTTATTGATTACATGTCTAATTTGTTAAAAATGACTAAATTGAAAAAGGTGCAAAACTTGCTAATTAAAAGAAATGGTGATTAAATAGCTTAACCAACAAATAAGGAGGGATTTAAGCCATAAATATGCCAAAAGCATATGGCTGGGGTGGCATAAGCCTTAAAAAGATGACAAAATGGTGTGAACTAAGGGCAAAATTGGAATTTTTGCCAAATTTAATGAAATAAATGAGAAATTAAAGAATTCTAAAGAAATCATCATCATTTTCAGTTCTAAAAACGGACATTGAAGAGGGTTTAAGCTGGTTTTTCAATTTTTGCTTCATGTAAGTCAAATCCTCACCCGTTTCTTGAAAATTTTATGTTTTTGTGACTGTTACAATTAGGTCCAAGTAACATTTACCTTGGTTTTTTATTTTATTGAAAATTTTGGGAGTTACCATTGATGAGTTAATATGATTTTAGTTATTAGATGATGAAATTGAAGTGTTAATGGTTATTTAAAAGTGTTTTATTAAAGACTTTTGAAGAAAACATGATTTATGGATTAAATTGAAAAGATGTTGAATTCAAGGAAAATTATGAATTTTATGGAATTCATGGGATTTCTATTATTATGTATGAAATTTCTAGGCTTGGAATGAAGATTAAATATCATGAATTTCATCTTCCAAGTCTAGGGACGAATTGAAATTAATTAAAAAGTATAGGTGCAAAATGATAATTTTTCCTAGGATGTAAATTGAATTGAATATGAAATGTATTAAATTGATGTTAAATTTACTCATATAGATCCGGATAGACTTAGTACGGAATTCAATCAAGGAAAACAAAAAGTATCGAATAAGTAGATTTTCGTACACGAGCAAGTGTCGAGGTAAGTTTGTATAGCTAGATTTTGTATATTACATAATTGAATTAAATGTTGTATTTATGAATACTGAATTGTGAAATTGGTATGTCTATAAAATTAATCATAGAATTTGATAATGCCCTGTAAATATTAAATCTCATTTGAATACATGAAAATCGATTGGTTATAGGGCTGGGCTCCCGTATTGGTTGTGGTCTTGCATATGTTGCAGACACACCATAGCTCAAAAGAGCATCCCGTTACTAGCTCTCATGAGCTTCCTGTTAAATGGTTTTTGCGAGCTTCCTGTTGTAGCTCTTCGGAGCATCTCGATAGGTTGTGATCCTACATTGGGCACACCTTAGCTCTTTTGAGCTTCCTGATAATTGCTCTTTGTGAGCTTTCTGATTAATAGCTCTCCGAAGCTTCCCGATATGGCTCGCTTGAACTTCTCGATATATGGCTATCCGAAGCTCCCCAATTAATGGCTCTTCAAGACTACCCGTTATAGGCTCGTACGAGCTTCCCGAATACAGCTCTTATGAGCTTCCTGCTTAGCTCGGATAAGCTTCCCGTTTATGTGCTTTTATAAGCACTCCTGGATATGAGTCGACGGATTTACCATATTATATACTTCGTGTGTACTGCCCATATATCCATCGATATTTTAAAATGATTTAACAGGTAAAGTTCCAGTATGAGATGATATGAATTTAAGATGAGTGACTGTACAGCCCAATTTTCCCGAGGCCCATTATAAAAAAACCCATCTAAAACCTACCCAATAACCAACTACCCAAACCCAATAGGCCCAATCTACCTAACCCTAGCCCATTTTCAGAAAAAGAAAAAAGAAAAAATCAGCAGCCAGCTAACCCTAGGTGCGCCGCACCTAGGGTCATCCACTTGCACTGTCACCGTCGTAGCCACCAACTCCTCTGCCACTGGCCAACCACTCCCTGCAAGGAAGAACAAGCACGCAAGAGAAACATTAGAAAATAGATAAAAAGTGTTGTAAGGGGATATAAAAAGCCACAACCGATTTGTAATGGGGGTTCTCCTCCTTTTTCAGAAATTTGGAGAAATAAAAAACAAAAAAAAAAGATTCACAACATACAAGCAAAAAAAAAGAAGAAAAAAGAGAAATCAAATCGGAGGCCTAAAGGTGGCTCTATTTTATTTTTATTTTCCTTTTGCAAATTTTTTTTCTCTTTTATACGAATACATATATAATATATATAAAAAAAGAAAGGGGGCTCACCGGTTTTTCGATTGCCAAAAAAGAGAGAAATTTTCACTCATGGCCGGCGATCCGACCGGCGAACACGGTGGCCCTCGGTCGATTTGGAGAGGGAAGGAGGTTTGAGAGAAAAAGGGGAAGGGTTTTGAGTTTTTTTTTAGAAAAGTGGCAGAAATGAATTTTTTTAAAATATTTTGGGCTTAAATAGGCCCCCAAAACGAAGTCGTTTTGGGCAGACCTCTCAGGCACTAAAACGACGTCATTTTGACTTGACCCGACTCGTTCCGCCAAAGATCCGCGTGTTTTTGCGGAAGGGTCTATTTGCGCTTTCAGCCCTTCCGCTTTTTAATTATTTTGCAATTAAGTTTCTTTTAGTTTTTAATTTGGCCCTGGAATTTCTTTCATATTTCAATCTGATCCACCTTAAAGCTGTGCGTTTTGGAGGGATGGGATTATTTTCCATTTGGTCCCTCCTTGTTATTCGCGCATTCAATGGGGTCCTTCTTCTTTAATTTATTTGCAATTTATCCCCAAATTTTATTTTTTATTCAATTTAACCCTCTGTTTACATTTTGGTTATTTTATTATTAAAAGTAATAAATTATTATATCATTATTATTATTATTATTATTGCTATGTATCCATGGGCATCTTTTGATTCCAAGTTTTGTTATATATATACATTTTATAATATATATATATACGTGCATATTTTTATATGTTATAAATATATATATTTTTATGATTCATATTTTCTACATACATATATATACGTGTATATATATATCTACATATTTTAATTCATATACATATATATGTACATATACATACTTACATATATTTTTGTTTCATAATTTTAAAATATGCATACCTACATACATCCTTTATTTTTTATGTATATACACACATACATATATATCATTGTACATTTTATAATTTTATAATTTTATAATTTTATTTATTTATTTATTTATTTACATTTTCATTATTATTTTGAAAGAATGTTTTAAATTTATTTGCTTATATACTTGTTATTTTATACGATATTGATTCGTCCTTTTTATTTATTTTATTTTCGTTGTTATTGTTTGTATTTCTATTACACCATCGTATCCAATATTGTTTTGTACGCATATTAACATCGGTTTCATTTCTACCATTTCAAGTTAGATTAATTCGACGAATCATGATTTTTGAATAAGCAAAACCTCGTGTTTAGATTCGAGAAAGTCGTACCCTAACTTACTAGGTTTCAATTTTCGCAATAAATATAAATACACAAAAATTTTTTAAACTCAAAGTTTTTAAACAATCTCGGGAATTAAGAAAAGATCGTGTCCTAACTTACTGGGCATGACCCCTTTTTTTTAACCCGAGATGGCTAAATATCTTTTGAATAAGTAAATTTTCGGCATTTATTCTCGTATCGGGAATTCGATACGTTGTGTCCTAACGCATTGGATATGACACGTCATTTTCTGAGATGAGGATTTCTAAAAAATAATAAAGGCAATATTTTGCATTTGTGGATTCGAGAAAGCGTGCCTTAATGTGTTGGGTTTCGATTTTTTTTCGTTCGACAAAATAGCCAAATATCCTCTTAAAAGTTTCAAAATAAGGCAATGTTTTGCATTTGGAAATTCGAGAAAACGTGCCTTAATGTGCTGGGCTTCGATTTCTCGTTGGACCAAATAGCCAAATATCCTCTTATATCTTAATCCATGTCATTCGAGTTTTTTAAGGATCGTACTTTAAATCTCTTTAAAGCGTTCAATTTTCTACATTAAGACATTAACTAATCAACTAGGTACCAATTTTTGGGCGTTACGAGGGTGCTAATCCTTCCTCATACGTAACCGACTCCCGAACCCAATAGGCCCAATAACCAACTACCCAAACCCAATAGGCACAATCTACCTAACCCTAGCCCATTTTCAGAAAAGGAAAAAAGAAAAAATCAGCAGCCAGCTAACCCTAGGTGCGCCGCACCTAGGGTCATCCACTTGCACTGTCACCGCCATAGCCACCAACTCCTCTGCCACCGGCCAACCACTCCCTGTAAGGAAGAACAAGCACGCAAGAGAAACATTAGAAAATAGATAAAAAGTGTTGTAAGGGGATATAAAAAGCCACAACCGATTTGTAATGGGGGTTCTCCTCCGTTTTCAGAAATTTGGAGAAATAAAAAAAAAAAAAAAGATTCACAACATACAAGCAAAAAAAAAGAAGAAAAAAGAGAAATCAAATCGGAGGCCTAAAGGTGGCTCTATTTTATTTTTATTTTCCTTTTGCAAATTTTTTTTCTCTTTTATACGAATACATATATAATATATAAAAAAAAGAAAGGGGGCTCACCGGTTTTTCGATTGCCAAAAAAGAGAGAAATTTTCACTCGCCCGCCCGGCGATCCGACGGCAGGCACGGTGGCCCTCGGTCAGATTTCTGGAGAGGGGGAAGGAGGTTTGAGAGAAAAAGGGGAAGGGTTTTGAGTTTTTTTTTAGAAAAGTGGCAGAAATGAATTTTTTTTAAAAATTTTGGGCTTAAATAGGCCCCCAAAACGACTTCGTTTTGGGCAGACCTCTCAGGCACTAAAACGACGTCGTTTTGACTTGACCCGACTCGTTCCGCCAAGGATCCGCGTGTTTTTGCGGAAGGGTCTATTTGCGCTTTCAGCCCTTCCGCTTTTTAATTATTTTGCAATTAAGTTTCTTTTAGTTTTTAATTTGGCCCTAGAATTTCTTTCATATTTCAATCTGATCCACCTTAAAGCTGTGCATTTTGGAGGGATGGGATTATTTTCCATTTGGTCCCTCCTTGTTATTCGCGCATTCAATGGGGTCCTTCTTCTTTAATTTATTTGCAATTTATCCCTAAATTTTATTTTTTATTCAATTTAACCCTCTGTTTACATTTTGGTTATTTTATTATTAAAAGTAATAAATTATTATATCATTATTATTATTATTATTATTGCTATGTATCCATGGGCATCTTTTGATTCCAAGTTTTGTTATATATATACATTTTATAATATATATATATATATATATACGTGCATATTTTTATATGTTATAAATATATATATATATATATATATATATATATTATGATTCATATTTTCTACATACATATATATACGTGTATATATATATCTACATATTTTAATTCATATACATATATATGTACATATACATACTTACATATATTTTGTTTCATAATTTTAAAATATGCATACCTACATACATCCTTCATTTTTTATGTATATACACACATACATATATATCATTGTACATTTTATAATTTTATAATTTTATAATTTTATAATTTTATTTATTTATTTATTTACATTTTCATTATTATTTTGAAAGAATGTTTTAATTTTATCTGCTTATATACTTGTTATTTTGTACGATATCGATTCGTCCTTTTTATTTATTTTATTTTCGTTGTTATTGTTTGTATTTCTATTACACCATCGTATCCAATATTGTTTTGTACGCACATTAACATCGGTTTCATTTCTACCATTTCAAGTTAGATTAATTCGACGAATCATGATTTTTGAATAAGAAAAACCTCGTGTTTAGATTCGAGAAAGTCGTACCCTAACTTACTAGGTTTCAATTTTCGCAATAAATCTAAATACACAAAAAAATTTTAAACTCAAAGTTTTTAAACAATCTCGGGAATTAAGAAAAGATCGTGTCCTAACTTACTGGGCATGACCCTTTTTTTTAACCCGAGATGGCTAAATATCTTTTGAATAAGTAAATTTTCGGCATTTATTCTCGTATCGGGAATTCGATACGTTGTGTCCTAACGCATTGGATATGACACGTCGTTTTCTAGAGATGAGGATTTCTAAAAAATAATAAAGGCAATATTTTGCATTTGTGAATTCGAGAAAGCATGCCCTAATGTGTTGGGTTTCGATTTTTTTTCGTTCGACTAAATAGCCAAAATATCCTCTTAAAAGTTTCAAAATAAGGCAATGTTTTACGTTTGGAAATTCGAGAAAACGTGCCCTAATGTGCTAGGCTTCGATTTCTCGTTAGACCAAATAGCCAAATATCCTCTTATATCTTAATCATTGTCATTCGAGTTTTTTAAGGATCGTACTTTAAATCTCTTTAAAGCGTTCAATTTTCGACATTAAGACATTAACTAATCAACTAGGTACCAATTTTTGGGCGTTACGAGGGTGCTAATCCTTCCTCGTACGTAACCGACTCCCAAACCCGTCTTCCTGAATTTCGTGGACCAGAATCGTTGTTTTAATAAAATTAAATCGTTTATTAAAAACAATCGCTTTTCAAGGTGATCCGATCACACCTCATCAAAAAATATTGGCGGCAACTCCCACATTCGATTTCATTTTTCAAAACCCAAGTCGACCCCGTTTTATGAAAAAAATGGTGTCAACAGCTTGGCGACTCCACTGGGGATCAAAATAAGAGAGTCAAGCCACGTGTTGATGACTTTTTGTCTTTTTGTCTTTTTGTCGAAAATTGAATACTTGATTTAAATGTACGATCATTTCATTGTATTTCATTGGTCTTTATTACAATTTTCAGAATTGTGGTTTATAATTGCTCTGTTTGTTAAATTTTGGTATCTTTCTGCACATTGCATTGCATGACCGTTGCTCACACCCTTTTAAGTGGGAGTGAGAAGCTAGTCCTTCGTGAGGTTTTCACCTCCGTATAGGATAGTGGATCGCTTTCGGTATACATCTGTACCTATGTCTTCGTGAGATTTTCATCTCCGTGCAGCCATAGGGAAATGTATTCCCCTGAACCGAACTCGGTCCGCATGAGCCTATAATGGGTGAGGATCGAGGAATCTGCTGGTTCGGGTACATTTGCTTTAGAGACGAACCGCATGTAGTGAACCTAAGAGCCTACCCTAGGTAGAACCATTTCAAACCCCTAGTGGTCACCCGAATAGGTGTTCTAGTTATTCTTGCATGCTTTTGCTTTGTACTAACCTGTTTTCTTTTGTTTTGGTTATGATTGAATTGCATTTTCATTATAAAAAAGAGGTGTTGATTCACGTTCAGTTGCTAACTAGAAAGCTTGTCATAAGCAAATGAGTTTCTTGATAAAGTGGATGACAATACAGTTGTCTGAATATGGTCCAAGAAAACGTGATAAGAGAAGGATGATAGTTTAATGGAGGACTACACGACCATTGCTCCGTTGCCCGAGGATTCAAGATGACAAAGATTATTCGAGAGCCGCTGAACTTTCTTAAAGAGAAGCCAATGAGCGTCACGAGGATGAGTGATTAACGAGTCGCGCCCGGATCAAGCAAAAGGGAGATAGAAGAGACGTCCTTTTGAAGAGTTCGTGAGATTTATCTTAATGCGCGAATGAAGAAAAGGATCATTGTCTTGGAAGATAAGGGCAAAGCCGTATATATATATCAACTTTATGTACAAAGATTTGTTTTCTAGTAAAGTTTTTCTAATAGAATTGAACCAAAAATCAATGTCTCTTTTTTGCATTCATTTCACGCATTTGCATTACATGACATCGTATGCATTAACGACTATTAAAAGACCCTAATTGAGTATAATTATTTTAGCAAATCTGGAAAACCAACATTCTTGCGGTACCCGAACAAAAACTAAAGGAATGGACCAGAGGTTGGAGAGATTAGAGCAGATGTAAATACAGATGCTAGAGCAATTGGCCAAATTTCAACAAGATATAAAGGATCAGATGCTAGAAGTCCAAAGAAATCTGATGAGCCAGTTAACCCAATTATTGGATATGAGGTTAGAAAAAGGAAAATACCCAGTGGTCCACTTTGGGAATGATAATGAAGGCCCTGCATATCTTCTAGGCTTTACCCCAACAAACATCCAAGCACAACCAAACACATATCCACAAAGGGCAACTGTTAACATCCGACCACAATACCAGACCAATACCTCGACACCGGTAAATTTTGCGACAGGCTCAGGTTCCAATCTTAGGGGCAATCTAACTAATCCTGTTGTCCTTGATGGTTTAGCGGAAACAAAACAGGCGAGAGTAGAGTTCTCAAAACAATTTGAAGATCGTTACAAACGGAAAGGGCAATAGTGGAACTCCCAAAACAATACTTCAAAGGTCCCGATGAAAAAGAAAAATGAGGTGAATAAAGCGGGTAGGTATAACGAGGGTTATTCAAAGCTGATTACCGTAAATCAGCAAAGGACGGTTGCTACTGGCCAGCAGATACCCCCAAGACAATAATTTGGCACAAAGCAAAACATTAAGAAGTCTCAATTTGCACCAATCCAAATGTCGTACCAAGAGTTGAATCAGAGTTTATTTGACGCACATGTTGTCTCCCCTTTCTACTTGAAGCCTTTACAACCTCCGTACCCCAAATGGTACGGCACAAATGCACAATGTGACTATCATGCGGGAATTACGGGGAATTCTATAGAAAATTGCATTGCCTTTAAAAAGCTGGTCGAAAGGTTTATCAATATAGGGTATTGTCAAATTTGAAGATTCACTCAGTACAGAAAACCCGCTACTCAATCATATGGATAATGGGGGAATGCGATGAATGAAGAAATGTTGGGAAATGGTCACATCAGTGCCGTATATGAAGAAACAACTGAAGAAGAGATCTTATTAGATGTTCGCCCTTAGTGTTCTAAATAATGGGATAGTAGAAGACACCTTGTAGTATTTAGAGCCTACTTAGAGTAATATTCAGAACACACTTGTTGCTTTCAGCCTAGAGGCAATAAGAACTCTTTTGTGAAATAGGCTCATGTCTAAACGTCGTTATTTTAATAGAGTGCATCTTTGCGATCATTTTTGAGCCAATATTCTTTCATTTCTTATGAATAATTATTTTTATTCTTTTATTCTTTCTTCCAAATCATTGTTGCATTCATTCATAACCATATTGTATATAATTTCATATATTCTTTGTATATTCTTTTGTACCTACAATAGGTCCCTGAATATCAACGACATGAGTGACGCTGTTACAGACTCAGAATCTCATTTTGAGCGAGACATGTGTTTAGAGGGATCTCACGACTTTGAAGATGACATAGATTGTAGCTTATCTCCGGACTTATTGAGGATGGTAGAACAAGATGGAAAACAGATCTTACTTTACAAAGAATCAATGGAATCTGTGATTTCTCCCTGTGTGGGGCATGAGGGTTATTTGGTTGATCTCGCCAAAAGAGTCTAGCAGTCATCGATTTATCTTCGTGGGTAGAAGCCGCTTCATGTGCCAATGTCACAAAGTCGACAGTCAACAAGTTCATGAAAAATTCATACGTCAGTATAGAATGCCAAAAAGGGATCATATCTGGCAATGCACTAAATTTGAGCAATAGACAGGTTATTCGAAATTAACACTATGTCGCTCCAAAGTGAGTAGAGCATTGGAGGCAAAAAAAAACAAAACAAAAAAAACAAACCTCTGCAGGGGCAATGCCTTCTTTTTTGGGCCTATCGCGGTTTTGCCTATTAAAGATAAGATTCTTTCTCTCTGAGTTTTTGGATCCAATCCCAATCGAAGAGGAATGTTCAAAGTTATCCATCATGGTCAAATACGCTAAAAGTAAATGGTGCGAGCTCACAAAAAAAAGTTTGCCCTAGAGAATTCCATGAGAGGGACCTGGTATTGAAGAAGATCCTTCCCATACAAAAAGAACTTCATGCTAAGCTGGGAAGAACCTTATGTGAAAGGCCTTATCTGGAAAAGTGTCAATCTTGATCGGAAGGGATAACAAGGACATGTCTAATCCTATGAGTTCAGATTAAAAAAAAAAGGAGAGGCTAAGGTGAAAACCCGTAAATGGCGCCTTGAGACTAAAAGGTATTTGGGTTGAAAACCCGAAAATGGCAGCTCAAATTTTGATCAGAATGGGACATAAAGTGATCAGAGCAGCTCAAATTTTGATCAGATTGGGGTATGTGGTGATCTTGCTATACCTGAATCAATAGGAAAGGGTAGGCGACATCTTGGGGCATCGACAAAGTACTGTAGATCTCCTAAACACATGTCAAACTCAGAAAAGTCTTCAGAAAATTTGTATAGAGAAGTTCAAGCTATGATATCTGAAGCACCTAACCTTCATACTATTTATATATTGAATTTGTTGTTCTTGGAATACTTCTTTCTCTTTCAAGATATGTGTTCCAATCAATTCTTCTCATTCTTTCTATCATTGATAATTTATTTCTAGCTATGCTCCCAAATAAATTCTATTTTATCCATCGTTATGATCTTTTTCAAGCATGTTGCATTGGAATAATGATTAATAGACTAATAATACTTTCACAATGAAAGTTTTGCATATTACTCTAAAAGTTCTAAATAATATAGGAACCTGAAACAGGACTATTGTTTTGAACACACCAAGTTTAAAGGATGAAATGTCTAAGAGGGGAAAGTCTAAATTTAGACTATCCTGTCGAATTTTGTTGTCCAGACATTGATTGACCAAAATGACAAGATGACGTGTTGGTGACAAAGCTTCAGTGAACAAACAAGCGATGTTCACCAAGCAATAATAAGAGGTCTTCTGGGAGAAGAAAATTCTTCATTGATGCATAGGCATTTGGTATGACACCTTAGGAATGATGTAAGAGACTAAGGAGATTCAGATCCTGTACCCCTGAATTGCAGTGGGAAAGGATTAGGAAAGAGCCAAATTTTATATTCAATGGGAGGAAGATGGTTCGAATTTTATGTCCCAAAATTACAGTGGACTTAACCTTGAAGGTTACAGCGGATTGAACTTTGAAGATTTCAGTGGGGGCAATCCAGTTAAGTAAGAGATGAGTGTTACCAACACGTGTTGGCAATAAAGCCTTATTGAACGATAAGCAATAACAACTCGAACATCGAGGGATCATTCCTTATGACATTTCTGAATTCATTCAAATGTCATTCATATACGTCTAGGTAGGAGCATTTGATTCATTCTGATCATGCCATCCTAATCACTAGGCACAGTTAGGTTCATAAAATAGAATATACAGGTCATGTTCCCCAGAGAACAGATCAGTAAAGATAGCAGATCTTGCCTGCCTGTACTGACAGCGAAGCAGATCGAAACCACCAGTCCTATCTCCCTAAACAGTAGTGGAGTAGGTTGAAAATTACAGATTCTGTCTCCCTAAGCAGTAGTGGAGCAGATCAAAGATGGTGAATCTTATCTTCCCAAGATAGCAGAGAAGCAGATTTAAGCCATTAGTTTTATCTCCCTAAGCAGTAGTGGAGTAGGTTGAAGCTTGTAGATTCTATCACACTAAGCAGTAGTGGAACAGATCGAATATGGTGAATCTTATCTTCCCAAGATAGCGGAGAAGTAGATTTAAGCCATTAGTCCTATCTCCCTAAGCAGTAGTCGAATAGGTTGAAGATTGCAAATTCTATCACCCTAAGTAGTAGTGGAGCAGATCGAAGATGGTGAATCTTATCTTCCCAAGATAGCGGAGAAGCGAATTTAAGCCATTAGTCCTATCTCCCTAAGCAGTAGTGGAGTAGGTTGAAGATTGCAAATTCTATCACCCTAAGCAGTACTGGAGCAGATCGAAGATGGTGAATCTTATCTTCTCAAGATAGCGGAGAAGCATATTTAAGCCATTAGTCTTATCTCCCTAAGTAGTAGTGGAGTAGGTTGAAGATTGCAGATTCTGTCACCCTAAGCAGTAGTGGAGCAGATCGAAGATGGTGAATCTTATCTTCTCAAGATAGTGAAGAAGCAAATTTAAGCCATTAGTCCTATCTCCCTAAGCAGTAGTGAAGTAGGTTGAAAATTGCAGATTCTGTCACCCTAAGTAGTAGTGGAGTAGATCGAAGATGGTGAATCTTATCTTCTCAAGATAGTGGAGAAGTAGATTTAAGCCATTAGTCCTATCTCCCTAAGCAGTAGTGGAGTAGGTTGAAAATTGCAGATTCTGTCACCCTAAGCAGTAGTGGAGCAGATTGAAGATGGTGAATCTTATCTTCTCAAGATAGTGGAGAAGCAGATTTAATCCATTAGTCCTATCTCTCTAAGCAGTAGTGGAGTAGGTTGAAGATTGCAGATTCTGTCACCCTAAGCAGTAGTGGAGCAGATCGAAGATGGTGAATCTTATCTTCTCAAGATAGTGAGGAAGCAGATTTAAGCCATTAGTCCAATCTCCCCAAGCAGTAGTCGAGTAGGTTGAAGACTGCAGATTCTGTCTCCTTAAGCAGTAGTGGAGCAGATCAAAGATGGTGAATCTTATATTCCCAAGGTAATAGGGAAGTAAATTTAAACCACAAATCTCATCCCTAAAGTTGCTGCGAAGAAGATTGAAGCTACAAGTCAGATATCTTTGAAGTGCAGTGGAGTGGATCAAAGCAACAAGATATAGTGGACTGGAATAAAGCTACTTGAAAAGAGAAGCGTTAGAAGAAGTCGAGACTCAGCGAGACCGGGCAAAATTGGTCTTTCTTAGTCTTTGCTTTGTTATCATTACACGACAACGAGCAAAGAGGGGCAGCTATACAGCCCAATTTGCCCGAGGCCCATTATAAATAAAACCCATTTAAAACCTACCCAATAACCAACTACCCAAACCCAATAGGCCCAATTTACCTAACCCTAGCCATTTTCAGAAAAAGAAAAAAGAAAAAATCAGCAGCCACCTAACCCTAGGTGCGCCGCACCTAGGGTCATCCACTTGCACTGTCACCGTCGTAGCCACCAACTCCCCTGCCACCGACCAACCACTCCTTGCAAGGAAGAACAAGCATGCAAGAGAAACATTAGAAAATAGATAAAAAAGTGTTGTAAGGGGCTATAAAAAGCCACAACCGATTTGTAATGGGGGTTCTCCTCCTTTTTCAGAAATTTGGAGAAATAAAAAAAAAGATTCACAACATACAAGCAAAAAAAAGAAGAAAAAAGAGAAATCAAATCGGAGGCCTAAAGGTGGCTCTATTTTATTTTTATTTTCCTTTTGCGAATTTTTTTTCTCTTTTATACGAATACATATATAATATATAAAAAAAAGAAAGGGGGCTCACCGGTTTTTCGATCGCCAAAAAAGAGAGAAATTTTCACTCGTCGGCCCGGAGATCCGACGGAAGGCGCGGTGGCCCTCGGCCGAATTTGTGGAGAAGGGGAAGGAGGTTTGAGAGAAAAAAGGGAAGGGTTTTGAGTTTTTTTAGAAAAGTGGCAGAAATGATTTTTTTAAAAAAATTTGGGCTTAAATAGGCCCCCAAAACGACGCCGTTTTAGGCAGACCTTTCAGGCACCAAAACTATGTCGTTTTGGCTTGACCCAATTCGACTCGACCCGCTTCGCCAAGGATCCGCGTGTTTTTGCGAAAGGGTCTATTTGCGCTTTCAGCCCTTCCGCTTTTTAATTATTTTGCAATTAAGTTTCTTTTAGTTTTTAATTTGGCCCTGGAATTTCTTTCATATTTCAATCTGATCCACCTTGAAGCTATGCGTTTTTGAGGGACGAGATTATTTCCCATTTGGTCCCTCCTTGTTATTCGCGCATTCAATGGGGTCCGTCTCCTTTAATTTATTTGCGATTTATCCCCAAATTTTATTTTTTATTCAATTTAGCCCTCTGTTTACATTTTGGTTATATTATTATTAAAAGTAATAAATTATATTATTATTATTATTATTATTATTATTGCTATGTATCCATGGGCATCTTTTGATTCCAAGTTTTGTTATATATATATATATATATATATATATATATATACTTTTTATAATATATATATACGTGCATATTTTTATATGTTATAAATATATATTTTTATGATTCATATTTTCTACATACATATATATACGTATATATATATATATCTACATATTTTAATTCATATACATATATATGTACATATACATACTTACATATATTTTTGTTTCATAATTTTAAAATATGCATACCTACATACATCCTTCATATTTTATGTATATACACACATACATATATATCATTGTACATTTTATAATTTTATAATTTTATAATTTTATTTATTTTATTTATTTACATTTTCATTATTATTTTGAAAGAATGTTTTAATTTTATTTGCTTATATACTTGTTATTTTGTACGATATCGATTCGTCCTTTTTATTTATTTTATTTTCGTTGTTATTGTTTGTATTTCTATTACACCATCGTATCCAATATTGTTTTGTACGCATATTAACATCGGTTTCATTTCTACCATTTCGAGTTAGATTAATTCGACGAATCATGATTTTTGAATAAGCAAAACCTCGTGTTTAGATTCGAGAAAGTCGTACCCTAACTTACTAGGTTTCAATTTTCGCAATAAATCTAAATACACGAAATTTTTTTAAACTCAAAGTTTTTAAACAATCTCGGGAATTAAGAAAAGATCGTGTCCTAACTTACTGGGCATGACCCCTTTTTTAACCCGAGATGGCTAAATATCTTTTGAATAAGTAAATTTTCGGCATTTATTCTCGTATCGGGAATTCGATACGTTGTGTCCTAACGCATTGGATATGACACGTCGTTTTCTCGAGATGAGGATTTCTAAAAAATAATAAAGGCAATATTTTGCATTTGTGGATTCGAGAAAGCGTGCCTTAATGTGTTGGGTTTCGATTTTTTTTCGTTCGACAAAATAGCCAAATATCCTCTTAAAAGTTTCAAAATAAGGCAATGTTTTGCATTTGGAAATTCGAGAAAACGTGCCTTAATGTGCTGGGCTTCGATTTCTCGTTGGACCAAATAGCCAAATATCCTCTTATATCTTAATCCATGTCATTCGAGTTTTTTAAGGATCGTACTTTAAATCTCTTTAAAGCGTTCAATTTTCGACATTAAGACATTAACTAATCAACTAGATACCAATTTTTGGGCGTTACAAGGGTGCTAATCCTTCCTCGTACGTAACCGACTCCTGAACCCGTCTTCCTGAATTTCGTGGACCAAAATCGTTGTTTTAATAAAATTAAATCGTTTATTAAAAACAACCGCTTTTCAAGGTGATCCGATCACACCTCATCAAAAAAGATTGGTGGCGACTCCCACATTCGATTTCATTTTTCAAAACCCAAGTCGACCCCGTTTTATCAAAAAAATGGTGTCAACAGTGACTATGAGAAATACTTGATATAAAAAAATGTGATATGTACATGTTCATTGGAAACTAGAAGTTATAAATGTATCTATATGGAAATGGAATATTGATGAGCTCATCTATATTTCTTGGTATCTATATAAATTACAATACTAACATGTTTGATAAAGATGTATATGTGTGTTATGTATGCTTTTTTTTTAAATGAACATGATTGGTAAGTTAAATTCTTGTTAGACGAACTTACTAAGCATTAAATGCTTACTCAGTTTTCTTTTCTCTATTTTATAGTACTTGGAAGCTTGTAAAGGTTGGACGTTGTTAGAGCAACATCACACTATCCTTCAGCTCGTTTTGGTATAAATAGCAAACTTATTTTGGTATAATGGCATGTATAGATTAAGTTGGCCAATGATGGCATATATATATAGTTGGTTGTAACTAGCCATTGGAATGGCTAGTGATGGTATGTTTGATATAGGAGGTTATATCATGTTTAATAAATATGTGCTTGGTATGATAGATTGAATTTTGGTAAACTTATATGATTATACAAATAGGTAAGTTTGAATACTTAAAATACATGTGATGATATATCATGCATAAGAATGGTTTTTGGCTTAGTTCTAATGTCTTGAATTGGTTGGTGAAGAATGTATTCAAGTGTTGTTGTAGGTTGAAGGAAAATTTAGGTGAGAAAAGTGGCCTTGAAAATGACCTATTTTCGTCCACACGGGTAGACACACGGGCGTGTGTCTCAATCGTGTGTGACACACGGTCATGTGCACGGGCGTGTGGTTTGGCCGTGTGTCCCCATGCATCTTTGAAATTGAGAAACAGAATGCCCAGGTATTTTCACACTGGCAGAGACATGAACGTGTGCCATAACCGTATGTGACACACGGCCTAGCACACGGGCGCATGACTTGTCCGTGTGACCCCTGCACCTAATTTTCAAAAATTAAATTGTCCACACGGCCTAGCACACGATCGTGTGGATGATCGTGTGACCCAAGTTAGAGAGTTGTACGGGTATGGACACGAACTGGGACACGACCGTGTGCCTTACATCGAATGCCCACACGATTTGGGACATGGGTGTGTCACTTGGCCGTGTGAGCCACACGGCCTAGCCATACGGGCGTGTGTCCCCTGCACCTAAGAAAAATTTTGAAATTTTGCGAAATATTCTCTGAGTTTTTGGTTTAGTCCCTATTTGATCTAAATGCATATTTTGGGCCTCGAGGGCCTATTAAAGGTACAATATGAATGATTTCAGATATGAATAGTAAATGATATAAATTTTTCTGTAATTGATTTGTAAACTCCGGTAATACTCCGTGACCCTGTTCCGACGATGGATAGGGATTAGGAGTGTTATAGTAATTATACATTGGTTGAGCATTTGTAGCCAACCATTGGGTTTATACGTTATACTAGAGTTATGTTGCCTTTAGGCCTTATATTCTTAGTTTATTGGTGTGTATGGAATCCCATAGTGTTTAAGTCCTATTTTACCGAAATTACAGTGAGCATAATTTCAATACTTGTTGATAAGAAAAAAAATGAAATTTAACTAATTTGTGAATGATTTAATAGTGGCAATAATATATATCATTTGCTTCAAATTATTAGTTAATCTAATGTTACTTATCTTGTTATGTTCTATGTATGAATTAGTTATATGTTTGTTGAGCATTTAGTTGGTAAGGCCTTTGTGAGGCAAGGTAAGTAAAGTATTTTTCTTTTGAGCTTACTAAGCATATGTATATATATATGTTTATGCGTTGTTGTTTTTGCACGAAGATTGCACTTTCAGACCATTGAAGTCATCTCTCTCTTTAAGAAGCATCACACTACCGTCAAGACTACAAGAGTATGAAATTTATGTATTTATGTATTGTGGCATGTACTTAGGGCATCAATGTATATAATGCTTGTTTCATATGTCAAATAGAACTTCAAATTGGGTTATGATGTAGAGGTTGAAGGCTTTAGAAAGTAGTTAAAATTTATGAATGTGTAAAATTGTGAATAGTTATAGTATCGCCTAAGTGGCAGCTTATGCCGCCTAGGTGGATCGAAAAAACACTTTTAGTTACTATTGCCTAGGTGGTGGGTTATGCCACCTAGGCGACTCATTAGTGAAAAAACCCTATTAACTTTAGCATCACTTTGGCAAGAGCTTTGATCGCTTGAGCGATAACTTGACGATGATATTATTTAATTTCTTAAAAATCCCTTAAGGATTTGAGTAACATTTAATAAATTAAGTAATATTCTCATATTTTGCAAATTACTTAATTTTTTCCTTTCAAATGCGCTTTATAAGATTTTTGAACTTTGTTTTGAAGAGTATAGAACTAATTTTGGATATAATTTAAATATTTTCTAAAATTTTACAAAAATATTTTTAAGTTTAAAATTTCTTGAATAAATCAAAGGTATTTGCCATGTTAGCGCTCCGATAACACCTTTCATTCATACAGTATGTCGAGACACAGTGGCGGAGCCAAGGGGGGCTAGCTGGGGCCCTGGCCCCCCCTAAAATGGAAAATTTTTTATTTAGGCTCTTTATAATTTATAAAATTTTAAATTAGTAATGGTAAAATTGTACTTTGGTCCCTCCCCAAAAATAATAAAAATTTGATTTAATCCTTTAAAAATTATAAAGATATAGACTATTAAAATAGTAAAATTGTATTTTTTCTATCTTAAAAATATACAATTTAATTTCACCCCCTGCCAAAAAAATTTTCTAGCTTCGCCACTGTTAGGACAGGTAAGGGGGTGTTACAAAGAGACTCTCTAATGTTTCTCTCTATGTTGCTTACCATTCAAGCAATTGCTGTAGATTTTAGGGACATCACCATTCAATTTAGGAATACCGTTGACAGCCTCGAACTTGATCAATCTTTGAAGTCCTTTGTAATGCACATGGCCAATTTTCTCATGCCACAATTCCAACTCAAAGACACTTGCCTTATTAAATTAAAAATAAGTGAAAATAAATATAAAAGTTAAAAATGTTATAAAAATTAAAAAGTATTTAAATTTCAAATCATTGCAAAAAAAAATTTGAAATCTAAATACCTTTTAGAAATTTATAATTTTATAAAAATATTTTTAACATTTTTACATTTTATTGTAATAATATTATTAATTTCAACTAAAATCTTTTTAATTTTTAATAAAATTTTATATTATATATATTTAGATTTTATGAATATTTTGAATATTTTATATATTTATTTCCATTTTATATTTTTAATGTGTATATACATTTAATAAAGTATTTTTTTACATAAAGATACCATATGACACTTTGTGATTGGTTATAATTTTTTAAGATCTGACAAAAAATAAATTAAAAATATAACATAGGCTTATTTTAAGTACCAAATTGAAAAGTAAAAAAAAAAAAAAGTTGGAAATATTAAGTGAGAAAACAGGTATGGTGAAATCGTGAATCAAACCTTTAAAAGAAAAACTAATTATAACCCTAAACCTCCTTCAGCCACAGATGTTGAATTGGTGAGTGTAACTATATGGGTAATCAAAGATGAAGAGATTGTAAGTCGACTTTGGTGCTTGTGATTTTCAATCCCCTTTGTAAAATTGCATGATGATTGTTAATTACAACAAAATAGCTCTTTTTAATCTCTTTCGATATTGTTGTTGGTTGATCTTCGACAATTCGAAATTATAAAAAATTTTCGATAAAATTATGTTGATGTAGTTGATTTCTGCTACTTCCTTTTTTACCAAAAAAATAAATTGATTAGATCCAATTTAAATTCTCGTAATTTTATTTGATTGTGAGACTTAGAAAAATAATTAATGTAAACCCGTTGCTTATTCATCATCTTAATCCTATATTACAATAAACCATTGTTTGTTTTTTTTTTTAAAAAAAAGAGCTTCATTGAAATCAATGTTGCATGGTGGACACATACTGCCCCCATGCACCCTTGGATCACTTAAGGAAGAAATTATCCCAATTTTCACTTTGTATTCACATTTTAAAATTTAGGGTTCAAGCTTTGCTGAGATCAACATCGGTTTTGATTAGAGGTGAAAAAAATGGAGTTTTGATCCATTCGGGACTTATCAAGTTTTTGAAAAATAGGGTTTTAGGTGAGATGAGTTTTTCTTCTTCTTCTTCTTTTTTATATATTCAATCGCAAAATATTTATTAAATGCACCTATTTTAACTTTATAGTTATTTTTAGATTTTAAATTTTATAAAAAATTATAATCTAGTACTTGATTAAGAACTCCTACAAAAATTTAAAATAAAATAATTTAAGTTAATTCATTCGAGGATAAAAAAACCCAAAATATTTTTCCAATAATTTAAATGAAAAATTTTAAATATTTAAGTGATTTTGTAACTTTTTTGAAGTTAAGTTTAGACCTATTCATGGATCGGGCTACTCATCCAGGTCAAATGATTGGTTTGGGTAAACAAATTAGGATTTTGAGAAAAAAAATTAAACCCATTTAAAATATGGGTCACACTCGAGCTCGAACATTCAAGGCCCGATCTCGACCTGACCCGTCTAGTTTTTAAGTTTATGATACTTTATATTATGTTATCTTTATAAATTATGTAATTTATAACGCATTAAAAAAATAAATCTATACTAAATATATAATATTACTTTAATGTAATTGTAAACATTAAAATAATATTAAGATGACTATATAAAAATTTTAATAAAAAATAAAATTATTAAATATTAAAATAATATAATATAAATATTTTTAAAAAAATTTAAAATAATATGAGAAAAGCTAAAATGAGTTTGAGTTAGTTTTTTCAAATATGGGTTGGTTTGGACAAAATTTTAGACACATTTCATGTTAGGTCGAGCTTAGACAAACATAAAATATATAAATATTATACTTAGAACCGAAACGAAGCTAACCCAACTTGGCCCATGAGCACCTAAGTAAGCAAAGTGTAAATTTATTAATAGTTAAATGATGTAAGTGTATTTTACGCAAATTAATATAATATAATACATTGTATAAAATTTCCGGAGAAATTATATAATACATTTTTAGATTTCGCAAACAGTAGTGTGCATGGGTATAATAAAATATTAAGATTATTACTGCACATGATTCACCTCCACCAAGAATCTACCGTTAGCAGGCTTTTCTTTAACCTCGTCATCTGCGAGCTGAGGCCCCACAAAGAAGCAGTCCAAAACCTAATCCAACGGCGGAGATTTCCTCCTCCTCCTATGATCCATCTTAGGGTTTATTTTAGAGAAAAATAAAGAAAACTTCCAACTTATATTATAACCCTTTGTTTCAGTTGTGTATTGTGGTAGCTGCTACTTCTCCTTCTCCTTCAAAAATCTATCCTTTTTTATTTATCTCAGGCGCCGCCGTATTCTCTAAGCCGGCGGTAAATACCCATTTCTTCCTCCACCCTTCCCTCTCCTCCATTAAAAAAAAAAGCCAAAAAAAAAGAGAGAAATATTCACAAAAGACAAGAAAGTTTGCTACTTTAGTAAGGTTTATCGAACGCACTTGGGATTTTAGTTTGTTTCATTTATTATCTTCTCTAGGTTTTATTGATTAATAACAAGAGGAGAGGGAAGAAAAAGAAAACCCAAAAAAAAAAAACAGAGAAAAAAAAAGAAATCTGTAAAAAAAAGGTTTTTTTTTGTGGGTTTTAGCTGTTCTGTTTAGAGAGATGGCGCAGATTCAAGTCCAGGGGCAAAATGGGAGTGTTAACAATGGAGCTGGAGGAGGGAATAACCAGTTTGTACCGACGTCGCTTTATGTTGGGGATCTGGATTCAAGTGTGACGGAAGCTCAGCTTTATGATTACTTTGCCCACGTGGGTCCAGTGCTTACGGTTCGGGTTTGCAAGGACTTGTCAACCCGGAGGTCTCTTGGTTATGGTTATGTCAATTATGGAAATCCACAAGATGGTAACATTTCAGATTTCTCAGTTTTAGTTTTTTTTTTCTTTTTCTTGTTTCTGTTGCTAATGGTTTATTTGCATTTTTTAAATAATGGATTCTTGCTTTGATTAGCATTTGAATGGTGATGTAAATATAAGATTCTTCTAAAAAGATGATTACAGATTAAAGTTTTAGCCTGGCTATTTCATTTACTTAGTAACAAATGTATGATGTTGGTACAGACAGTAGAATAGTTATGGTGTTAAGGTGCCCTGCATATTAAGGATTTTGTATAGATTTTTATACTTAATTTGCCTTTTGCTGTATTATGATATCTATCTTACAGTAAACTGTTTCTAGTGCTACATCTGTATTATCAAGTTGATTTTGGCAGGAAATGAAGATGTAGGTTTTGAGTGTGTTCTCTAAAGGTTGTTCTTCACATGCATTTTGATTGATGATCTTCTTCTTAATATGATAACTCTCGATTTTGTTAAAAAGAATATAGCAAACGCATTTGGTCTGACCTTGTCTTGAATTCCCATGTATCAAGCAGCCAGGAAATTTGTGTGATGTAGCCTTGTTTTATACCAAGTGAGCCTTATTCATCAGCCATCTGAACTATAGTCCGTTGAGGGTATAATACATATTTGGGTTTTATCATTCCTGAATGCAGATTATGTGCCTGTTAATGTTAATCTTCCTTGTTAAGATATGGTGCCCTTTTGTGTTATGGAGATTACAACTTATTTGCTTGTTTATGACTTTGTTCCATGCTAGGATATGAAGCCTATTTTGAGGTTGTAATCGATAAGGAAGTATTTCTGCCTCTTTATTTATTAATATTAACTTATTTTCTAGCCAAAAAGAACCCTAACGTCATGCAGTAATACATATCAAGCCTTTTTGGGTACCCTGAAGTGGGTGGAGAGAATGATAAGAAAGTAAGAAATGTAATGTTAAAAGTATTTGTGATATTGAGAGAAAAGGAGAAAGTTTATGAAGATAAAACAGCAGAATCCAGGATACTAGCCTAATGGAAAAAGAGCAATACATAATATATCCTTGCTTAGAAATGCTTATACATTATCTTCTCAGGCTTCCGTGTAAATTGTCAATCTAGTTGGTCTCTATCAGCAAGGTAGAGACCAACTCAAGTTGCAATTTTGCATATTAATACACATTATTTGAAAAGAACATTATTAATATTTTGACTGCGTTGATCCCTAGATAGGAAAAAAATGTTTGCACTTCATTCTGAATGTCATCTTCTGCTGTTTACGCACAGCTGCAAGGGCATTGGACCTTCTGAACTTCACTCTTCTGAATGGAAAGCCTATCAGGATTATGTATTCTAATCGAGACCCTAGTCTTCGTAAAAGTGGTGCTGGGAATATTTTTATCAAGGTAATGAAAATTTGACAATCATGCGGTTATATATGCAGATTTGTTTTATAAGTCTGTGCTTCAGAAATCTTATATGGTTTATTTTATGTTTGTTTGCCATGCTTGTTGGATCTGGCAGAATTTAGACAAGGGAATTGACCACAAAGCCTTGCATGATACGTTTTCTGCATTTGGGAACATTCTCTCTTGCAAGGTAGCCACAGACTCCTCTGGCCAGTCAAAAGGTTATGGCTTTGTTCAATTTGACAATGAGGAATCTGCCCAAAAAGCGATAGAGCAGCTGAATGGCATGCTAATGAATGATAAGCAAGTCTATGTGGGCCCCTTTGTTCGCAAGCAGGAAAGAGACAGTGCTATCAGCAACGTTAAATTTAACAATGTCTATGTAAAGAATCTCTCAGAATCCACAAGTGATGACGATTTGAAAACCATTTTTGGCGAATTTGGTCTGATTACTAGTGCTGTGGTGATGAGAGAACCGGATGGGAAATCCAAGGGCTTTGGGTTTGTAAACTTTGAGAACACAGATGATGCTGCTAGGGCTGTGGAGTCTCTGAATGGAAAGAAATTTGATGATAAGGAGTGGTATGTTGGGAAAGCGCAAAAGAAATCTGAAAGGGAGCTGGATCTGAAACTTCAATTTGAGCAGTCAATGAAAGAGGCAGCAGATAAGTTTCAAGGAGCAAACTTGTATGTTAAGAATTTGGATGACAGCATAAGTGATGAAAAACTTAAAGAGCTATTCTCTCAATATGGTACCATAACGTCATACAAGGTTTGTTAGCATGTTCTATGGACTAGTAATGTTAGATAGATTCTGTTAATTAGTTGGCTGAACCCTATTATTCTAATGTAACAGGTTATGCGAGATCCAAGTGGGATAAGTAAAGGATCAGGGTTTGTTGCATTTTCAACTCCAGAAGAAGCATCAAGAGCTGTAAGTTGATAATGCTGCCCCTACTTGTGATCTTATTATCAGCTAATAAGTTTTTCTTTGTTCTTTTTGACAGCTTGCAGAGATGAATGGCAAAATGGTTGTCAGCAAACCTCTCTATGTTGCACCAGCTCAAAGGAAGGAAGATAGGAGAGCCAGGTTGCAGGTATGTGTTGATATTTGCTTTGAGCCTTGACCAAACTGTAATTGAGCAAAAGAACGGTTTTAAATTTCTTTGTCATGCTAAAACATGCGCTGCGTCTTTTACAGGCTCAATTTTCTCAAATGCGACCAGTTACAATGTCACCTTCAGTCGCTCCTCGTATGCCAATGTACCCACCTGGTGGTCCAGGTCTTGGGCAGCAAATATTTTATGGTCAAGCACCTCCGGCAATGTTTCCGCAGGTAGTTATTTGTTTTGAATTTTATTGCTTGGAGCTGTTAGTCATAGGATGTATATTTTAACCTACTGGATTAATCAATGAAATAATATTTGTAAAAATCTTCTTTAGAAATTTCTGGTTTTGTTTATGATTTTTTCTTTTGTCAGCCTGGATTTGGGTATCAACAGCAGCTCGTCCCTGGTATGAGGCCTGGTGGAGCTCCCATGCCAAATTTCTTTGTACCAATGGTTCAACAAGGCCAACAGGGTCAGCGTCCCGGTGGCAGAAGGGCTGGGGCTGGTCAGCAAAGTCAGCAACCAGTTCCATTAATGCAGCAGCAGGTTGTTTCATCAGTTCTTCCATTTTGTAGTATCTTCAATATATTTGTTCATATCTTGTAAGTTGTTCATCTGATGGTTCATTTAAATGTCAGATGCTACCGCGAGGGCGGGTCTATCGCTATCCACCAGGGCGTGGTCTACCTGATGTTTCAATGCCTAACATTGCTGGAGGCATGCTTTCTGTTCCATATGATATGGGTGGCATGCCAATGCGTGATGCGTCAATTTCTCAGCCAATTCCGATAGGAGCCTTGGCCTCAGCCCTAGCAAATGCTACACCAGATCAGCAGAGAACGGTATGCACCGCTTTGCTTTATTTATTTTGTCTACTCTTTTCTGTGCATACTTGTGCTGTCCCAATTTTAGATTATACTTGTCGCACATACAATGCCTTCTAGTCAATTTTTAGGCGTTAATTACAAAAATTTTGTTGAAGAGTATACCCTAATAAGGTACCCCATAATTAGAAAAGATAGAGTTCCGTATTGAGATGTGAACTTCTATGTAATTTCCTTCCTATATGCATTGATGATACATAAGAAAATATTGCTATGATGTCCTTGTAATGAGTCCTTTCCTAAAAAGATTCACTACAAGTTTCTGAAAATGCTTGAACTATTTTGGTTAACTGAAATTTTTGCTTTGGATGAATATGTGTAGATGCTGGGAGAGAATCTTTATCCCCTAGTTGAACAGCTGGAGCCTGATGCAGCAGCTAAAGTTACAGGGATGCTTCTGGAGATGGATCAGACCGAGGTTTTGCATTTGCTCGAGTCACCAGAAGCTCTAAAAGCGAAGGTTGCTGAAGCAATGGAGGTTCTTAGAACTGTGGCTCAGCAGCAGCAAACTGGTGGTGCTGCCGCTGATCAACTGGCTTCATTGTCATTAAGTGACAACCTTGTCTCCTGAGTTTTAACTGCCTGCTAGAGTTTTCTCCTTGAACACCATCGTAGCATGGCGTTTGTTTAGATTGAATCAGTTGCTTCGTTTGAAGCTGGTTATGACTCTATACTTCTACAGAGTGTTTTGGAACTTCAATACCGTCTGACACAAGACTTTCATGCTTTATAATTAATTGCTATGTGATTGAGTTATGCATTTCATGCATCACACGATATCTTTGGGATTGAATTGATTGTTTCTCTTTTGAGTGAATAATCTTGCAGATGCATTTAGCTTACGGAGATTTACTATGTTTTTCATTGCTTTAGGAAGCAGATTCTATCCCCTAGAGCTGTATTTTGTTTTGGTTTTTGTTTTTTTTTTAATGGAAAGGAGCTGTGATTTGAAAGGTTGTATTGCATTTTTGCTGGAGATTGCATGCATTCTCTAAACGAATGAAACCTATTGGGCATTAGAGCAGACAAAATCATGGCCATTTTATATGTAAAATAAAATAGTGATTCATTATTTATCTAACTTGCTGAAATTTTAAGACAAACCCTAATTGCAAAGTTAACGTGTATTCTGTGCACAAAAAGTAAGCGTAAGCCAAATATTGTATTGGCCAATTTCAAACACTACCTAACAAGTATACCAGCTTGTCATAAATGGAACGTAGATTCATACAAGCTTTTCGAGCATCAGCATCGTTTTTAATTAGCAGCGCGCCTTAGTCTCAGCCCCACATCAACCTCTCGGTCATGCTGGATTATTCCAGTGTCCCGCAGATCAGAAATTTGTGTTTCTGAGTAAGACCCTGCCTCATTTTGCTTCTCTTCTGAGTTTTCCCCAAAGTTATGAAGTCGACGACCTATAAGATACCGATCATCTCTTATAGAATTGTGGAGGTTGGTGAACCAGACATGGAATCTCTTTGCACAAAAGCACAAGCAGCTGAAGCAAAGGCAGCCTAGCCATGCGAAGCGGTAGACAGCCGAATTGACCACTAATGGGTAGCCAAGCACCGGAAACACCCCTCGGGCTAATACGTAAGGTACACACAGGGCTGTCAGCAGCTTCATTATGATGGGAAATACAATCTCCCGCAACACCCAAAGGCCCTGCAATCTAGAAAATCCATCTTCTCTTACCCTTTCAAATTTTACTCGCCAGCTTTCATCTACCAATGGCATCATATGATCCAGCATAACCTGTGCATATAAGAAAAACCGATTTCAGACCTTGAGAGAATAATCTAATAACTACAAAAAAATGAAGAAAATAAGAGTCTATTGCAAAAACCAAAGACAATTGCATTATAACAATTTTTCCAGCTGCACATGAAATGGTGGTCTTACCAGTCTAGTCCAGATCTTAAGGAAAATGAGACCCAATGCCCAATCCTGATAGAGTAGGAAAACTGGGCTCTCATCTACAGGCACCCGCATTGGCACAATCACCAAAAGCTCAAAAAGCAGACCAATAAGAACAGGAATGACAAAAATCTGGACATCACAGCACCAATAAAGATCTACGAGTTAGATATCTGAGCTGTGAAACAAGTAGAAAACCAGATAACACCAGATGACATACCCATATTGATAACAGCATGGAACTCTTAACAACAATGGCACTCCACTTGGAAATTTGGCCAAATAGAACTGCCGCCCTCTTTGTTTTAATGTGCTCAATGGAGTATCTAGCCCCGGCAATAGCTGTCCAAATGACATAGCTTCCAATGACGAAAGCATAGAGGTCTATGATTCAGGTGGGGGAAATAATTAGCACTGGAATAAAAAAGAGGTATATAACAAGGGGGAAAAAGTCAAACCACATTACCGTTGCACTTAATGCCATGAGTTATTGGGAGAAGAGGAATGGCATTGAAAAGAGCACGCCCAAGTGATATCGGAACTATTATTAGGGCAGAGTTAAATATAAGCAAAGTCATCCAGGCGACCACCAGCAAGAGAACAATGCGAAGAACAAAGCCGTACCTGCTAAAGCATGCATCAATATTATTAGACACTATAAAATGGAGCCAGGTACAAACAAAGCATTGACTAAATGTAGTAAAAGAAGATGAAAAAGAACAAAACAGAAATTATGTTTGAGTCTATAATAGTTAACAGACATAAATGCTAAACATCAAAATAAACGCTGTTAACCGAAAACATCAAAAACTTCTATGACAACTCTCCATTCAGTATAAGAAAACAACTGAGTTTATGGCAATGCTAATCTTTGCACATTAACAGGCACAGGACACAGTCATTATTCTGCAATTAAATAAAGCAGAATTCATTTGGATGAATCAGATATAAAGAATAATTTGAATACTCATCCCAATATATGATCAAAGTTCAGGAAATAGTGTTTGAGAAATACATATCATTCCAATGTGCCTAAACAAAATAAATAGTTAAAATCTCTTGCACCTAACCTATACAAAATCTAACATCAATAATAACTCGTAAGTGCAAATTCAATGACCAAATAATCTTCATATGTCAATTACTTGTCATGAATTTAGAACATCAAGTAAAGCTGCATGCAAAAATATCCTAAGCAAAGTTAAATTACTTCCAGACCATACTGTAAATCAGAACCATTTTGCAGACTATTCAAAAGCACCATATTACTTACTCTGAATCAGCTCGTTCATCCCCATCAAACTCCTCCAAGACATTAGAATTCCCTGATGCAAGGAGCCCTCTATTTGGATCATCATCAGCAGCAAATGCAACCATGGCCTGTTCCTGTCCACCTAGTTGCACAATTTGTGGTCTATCTAGCTGACCTGGTTCTACATTAGCATTTTCCTGGCCACCATTCTCATCAGGTCTGGGAAGTAAAAACTCTGTTAAGCCTAATGCCCAGCCAACTGCAGTAAACCAGTAGCGGAGAAGAGACTTGATTGTTGTCCGCAATTTAAAATGCTCAATGGCAAATGGAATGCATATTTGAAAGAGAAGCATGTCAGCTGGGATCTCAGTAAATGGATCAGATACCCTGCAACAAACAAATCATTTAGTCAGCTAAAAATAAGTATACAAAAGTGAATGAATTAAAAAAAGGATGTGCAGCTCTTACGATATATCAAGTGGGAAGATAGATGGTGCCATCTTCATAGCAAACTTGACTGGCAAAAATACCAGCATCACAATCAAACTTCCATAAACTGCAACTGATAACAAGACCCTCCGAGCATGCTTGTTTACAGGATCATCAATTAAATCACGGAAGGGATTGTAGTTCGGATCAGCTGGGTCTCGAAGGAAGTACAGAACACCATTGCGTAAAACCTGTTTATAACAAAAATAATATTATCAGACTCATGCTACAATATAACAGCTTATGATAATAATTGCTATTATGGGATGGAGAAGAGGATTACCCCTCGAAGAAGGCTGACAAAGATGCTTATTTGTAGCATATATACAATTCCTACAACCCAATGAATCAATGAGCTAGCTAAAGGTGAGACTGAGAAGAATTGAACTCTTTGAGACATTGATTTCCCAAACATCCTTATGGTGCATATATCTAGCCACCATCCACACATCAAAGGAAACACCCCAAGCTCAATTACAAGAAGGAAGGCAACTTTAATCATTGTCATCAAATGCCTCATTGCAGCCAAGAACTGCCTGAAGAGGGATGGAATTGTCTCGACAATCGAAGCAATTCCATAGAACCTCCCCATTGTCAAAGGCTCACCCCTAGTGTACCTAATCAAAGTGACAATGCCCAGGTAGAAGAAGACTAAAGAGAATATAAATGTATATCCAATAGCAAGAGTTGTAACATCAGACAGCCTTGATGCTCCAATAGTTGCTCCTTTCAAGAGATCTGCTGAAAATGGCGCACTTTTGTTGCTTGAAACTTCACCTACTGCACTAGAGTTCGCTTTTAAGATTTCTGCAACCTGACCAAGCATGCTATTGTCTTGGCCTTCAGATGTCAAATTCGTAACTGCAGTTAATGCATTCTTCAATGTGATATTTGCTAAGGAAAGGGTAGTGTCTGTCATTGGCATGACTGCTGACAGAACAGGACCACTTGCAGAAGAGAAAAGCCAAGATACATAATGGAGAATAATGCGGCCAAGAGAAAAGGGCACAAAAATTACAACACCAAGGAATATCATATTGCTGGCTAGAACCTGCAGGAAAATCATCAAGTGATGAAATCATGCTAATCAGAGGAAAAAGGCTAAAATATTGCAGTTGGTTTATTTTCTGAGTATCTACTTATCGCAGATAGTCACAATTTAAAGCTCTAAAACAAGTGAAGGTTTAAAGAAAAAAAATGCATTGGCATGTCTCTTACAATGGAGCTAATTCTACGCAATCGAGATCCCGAAGTAGTAACATATAAACAAAAAAATGAAGTTATAAGATTATAATTGGATCCAGAGTCATGCATAGAATGATAAAACCACACACTGCAATCTAATGTCTATATTTTGGAAGTGGAAATATTTGAAGAAGTGATAAGAAAGTCGAGAATCACACTCTGTAACAAGGAAAATGATTCATGAAGAATTTCCTCCATTAAAAGTATATCAAGTTTGTTATGCAACAAAATGCTTAACTTTGATTTTTTATTTATTTATCAGATTCCAAATTAGCATCATTAGCCTATGCCGCTAAACACACAAATGCAAGCACACAAATCACCCTTTGTTTTTGAGGCTGATATATCCGTAAGCTAGTCTCGGCACCTAAAGGTTCCCAAGAATATTCGCGACAAAAAGGCAAAGCAAGCACTTAAATAACATTAGTGAAAGAACACAGATTAGAAGCTAAGCATGGATAGTAAAATTGATACAACCAAAGAAACTTACAGTGAAAGCATTCTCAACCAAATGAAAAACAGGACCCTGCATACCAACAAGCTCATCAAAAGGTACATCCTCCGCACCGTCAGCATCATCCAGGCCATCAAACATCTGTTCCACATGAGCTTCAAGACGAGCTGCCTGCATTTCCCAACGAGCAGCTACATTTTCAGCATTCCTTCTGATCATTTGACCAGCTCCACCAACACCTTGTGCTCCACCAGCATCTTCACCATTAGCATCACCAGCAAAATTCCTATTAGCTTGTCCAGCAGGTCGCCTAGCAGCACGAGCACCATTCCTATCCGCTTCATCTTCTCTATCAGCATCTTGTCCTCCAAGCTCTCGTAAATGCCGGAAGTAATCCCTTAAAGAAGTTGCTCCAAGAAAAATAAACACAATGCTAGCAGATAGTAGGAATCCATGCAAACAATCAGTAAGAATGATTGTGGTTGAAATATGGCTTAAGAATAATCTCTGAGCTTCACCAAAACTCCTGACGAATGCCAACCGCCATATCCAAAAGGTAATGAAAGGTATAATTAGGAGCCAAACTGAAAGCACAAAACTAAGACGCAAGAAGAACTGCAGAATGTGACAAGCTTTCATCACCATCCCAACAACAAACTCCTGAAAAGGAAGCCTTGCTGGAGCATTCTCCGCATACACAGGGGAGAAAGAAAAAGCATGCTTGCATACCTGCAAGAATGTCAACTAAGTTAAAGCACTAAAATGCACAGCAAATCTACCACCCAAAGCACATATATTTAAGAAAATCAATTAACGAGAAGGGAGGGGGGGAGATGCATGGAAAATAAGATCTTTTAGCATAAGTCTATTTCAAAGAAAAAAAGAGGGAGAGGAGGCTGAAACATAAACAGAGAAAGAGGGAGAGGCAATAGAGATCTAGCTCAGACATGCCAGTTCATAAATTTGCATACTAAAATAAGAATTGAAGAGAACCATGCCCACAACATTGAAACATAAAATACTTTAGACTGCTAACTGCCCCAAAAGCTATAAACTCCATTCACATGGCTTTGCAAAATATGGTACAACATAGAAACACTTGTACCTTATGCACAACATTTTAGCATGAAGAACCTAAAGTCTAAGACTACCTCTGACAGCACTAAGTTTGCATCTTCAATCATGCATTAGCAACATTAAAAAGAAACCTGAAGCTTGATTGCTCCACAAGAATTACTATTGCCGCCTGTATTTATTCAATTATAACTTAAAGAAGTTAGTTGCAGCTAATGACCTCTCCGATCATTCAAAACCCATGAAAATCTTCAGAAAACCATGTTTTCTTCTCAAACCCCACACAACTTCAAATACCACCGAGTTGGAGAACCATAGCACATACAAAACACACAAAAATAAAAGTTGTTTCTTTTCAAATGTTCAAGACTCCAACAATGGAGAGCTCTCAAAATTTGCAACTAGAATGGAAGTCTTTATTACAAAAATAATCAGAAAAAAAGACTTCAAAGAAAAGACCAAAATCGTCTTCATTTATTAATCATCTCTGTTGCTCATTCAATAATCAAAGCTAAATCAGACACCAAATAATGAAATTTAATTTTTTTAAAGAACTAAACCTTAACTGAAACTAACCTATTTTTTTAAAAAAAGATACCTATCATTTTATAGCATAATTACAAATAAATAAACACTAACCTCGCATTGGCGAGCATTGCTGTGATTAAGCCACTGAAGAAGGCAATCTTGGTGGACAAATTTGATGCTGCCGCTACATGCACAGGGGTACCTAAGCGGATTGTCAGCATCTCCAGGGTTCCGGCAGATCCTGCAAACATCTTCCTCTTCTTCCTCCATATCCGGATCATATCTCGAAGCCACCGCCCCCAACGACACCGTTGACGCCGTAGATGACGTCGCTTTTTCGTCCTTCTCTGACGACGATGACGATGTTGATGTTGATGGCGAAGGCTTTCCGCTGTCTGCTAAAACGTCGTCTGAAGAAGAAACGGGGTTTTCACCGTCCAAGGGATGAGATGGCGGAACCGCGGGGGCGATCTCCATCGTGTTGAGTTGGTTCAGTGAGTTTGCCGGAGAGGAACCGAGTCAAGATGGTATTTTATATTTAATTATCCTTTTTTTCCTCTTTTTGGTTGAGACGAGTTTGGTTTGAAAAAAAAAAACTCGTTCTGATGACGAGTTTGCCCCTCACGCTTTAATGTTCCTTTTTATATTTTCCGGAATGTCGGCTAGTCGGAGGAATTCTGTATACGCGGAAGATTCTCATTGGCTTCTCTTTCGTTTCTACATTAGATTTTTGTGTTGTTTCATATCAAGTCATTCAATATGCTTTGATTTGAATATAAATTCAATTTTATGTTACATAATCCTTCAATTATGTTTGGTATTTTGAATTTAAATTTTAAAATATTTTAGTTGAAATCTCAAAATATTTAATTAGATTTTTCCATCAACAAAGTCATTAGTTTGAGCATTAGTAAAAGTATTATGAAAAATTTTGTACTAATAGTTGGATTATATTTTGCTTCAATTACTAAAAGCAGGTAAATTAGTCATTGTACATTAGATTAAAAATTAGACGAAATAACCTTACATTGACATGTGGCGTGTCACATGTACCTAATGGTGACGTTAACACTAAAAATTTTAAAATATTTTATTTTATTATTTTAAACAATTTTATTTAATTTTGGAATTGGAAATGGAAATGGAAGCCAACATGGATAGTTTCTTTTCTTTTCTTTAGTTAAGATTCTTAATATTAAAAATTCATATTTAATTTCAATTACTCGAAAATCAAACTCTAAATAAAAGAAAATTTCTCTCAACCTCCAAATAATCAACCATGGATAGGCTTATCCGAGGGAGAGGTATCATTTACTAATGCAAGAATTATTTTTGATCTTGGAAGAACTAGTCCAGCTGCGGAACAACTTGAAAATAGTCGTATGGGCACGTTAAGGGGAGGGCATGTTGTTCTTATGGATGAGACCAACACAAGAACTGTTAATAATGAACAACCTGCTATGAATTAAGGGATGATTCTATCAATTGGAGCTGAAGACCAGACTAACTAAGATTCCACTTCTAACTCCAAACATAAGCGACAAACTTAGATGAACCAAACATAGGATCCGGAGCTATACACTCTAGGCAAACGTACTTAGTTGATTGCCATCATGATCCTTCTTTACAACAGATAATGTTAAATGCACTTGAGGAAGGATCCTCAATTGGTGACTCGATTCTCATTTGAAGAAATATAGGTAAACTTGAAAACCTTAGAACTAAGAAAACTTAAAAATGAATTCTCTTTTTCAATCTTGAATTTAGACTGTAAAACCCGTCTAATACAAAGCCAAGTCAGTGTATATATAGTCATTGAATTAACTGCTACCTTTAACAACTAGCTGCTAACAACCTTAGCTAACACTAACTGCCTCTCTAACCAATTCATTATATCTTTAACATTCACCCATCTTCCTCACCCGAAGAAGATTCCGAAACTGAGTGAAATAAGAAACCGAGAGCAGCTTAGTTAACACATTAGCAACTTGATCAGACGCAAGAACTTCACCAACTAGTACTGAACCATCAGCAACCTTTTCACGAACAAAAAATAAACCTAATTCCACGTGTTTGAATTTGGAATGCAATACTGGATTGGCAGCAACAGCTACCGCACTGGAACTATCACACCAAATATTAGGCGTAACAACAGACTTAACATTTAATTCCTAAAGCAACGATGACAACCATATGACATCACTGGTGACAGCAGCAAGACTTCGATATTCAGCTTCAGCTGTGGATCTGGAAACCACTGGTTGTTTCTTAGACGATGACGACATGAGATTTGAAACAAAAAATACACAATATCCTGATATGGACCGTCAATCATCAAAGTCTAACCCCCAGTTAGCATTGGCATACCCAACCAGAGACAGTTCGTCAGATGGACGAAAAACCACCCCAAAATCAATAGTACCAGATAGATATCATAAGATCCTCTTAAAAGTAACCAAATGAACCGTGGTGGGACTATGCATGAACTGACAGATCATGTTTACCGCATATGCAATATCAGGCCTAGTAAGAACAACATACTGTAATGTGCCAGCAAGACTCCTATACTCGTTTAGATCCGATAGAAAATCACCGTCATTTTTAGAAAGACTCGACGAACTATTCATTGGCGTATGAACACTTTTAGCAGAAGACATACCACTCCGCTTAAGAATATTACGAATGTACTTCTTTTGACAAAGATGAAGACATCCAGAGGAGGATCGAGTAGCCTCAATCCCAAGAAAGTAATGAAGAGCACCCATATCTTTTAATGAGAACTCATCATTTAACATTTCACAAACTAGTCAATATAATAAGGCAAATCACCAGTTACGATAATGTCATCTACATACACAAGAACGTAAAGTGTGGAGTCAGGTCAGACACGAACAAACAACGAAGCATCCGATTTGACCCAACAAAGCCAACTGTCACAGGAAATGCCTTGACTTTACAAATCACGCCTGAGGAGCCTGACGAAGACCATACAAAGCCATTTTTAAATGACACATAAGAGGTTTCCCATCAGAACTTAATTGCACATACCCCGGAGGTTGTTGCATGAACACTTCACTATCAATATCGCCGTTTAGAAACGCATTGTTCACATCAACCTGACAAAGTGACTAACCTTTAGAGACAACAATAGACAAAATGACCCTGACAGTGGCAGTTTCACCACTGGACTAAACGTTTCCCGGAAATCACAACCTGGAACTTAGGAACAGCCTTTTGCAACTAAGCGTGCTTTATGATGACCAACCGTACCATCTAAATTTCTCTTAACCTTGAATAACCACTTACAACCGATAACCTTACGGTTTAGTGGTAGAGGAACAAGGTCCCAAGTAGCATTGTGAATCAACGCATCATACTCAGCCTGAGCTGCAGCTTGCCACTCTAAGCTAGCAAATGCCTTCTCAATGTAGACGGTTCCACAACTTCAACAGCCATAACTTTTGGTTTAAAAATAACAGCCTTCGATCGAGTTGTCATTGGATGAACATTTGTATCAGGCACAGAAACCTCTGGTCCTGTAGGAGCAGACGAAACCTCAACAACGGGCGTAGGAGACTGAACAACCGGAGAACCATTATTTGATGAGTTAAAACTTACATACGCTGGATCAACCGCAACTCTATTTCAAGGAACCAGAGACCTATTCGAGGAATTTGAACACACAAGAACAGACAACACATCCTCAGAACAAGAAGGAACAGTCTTAATTAACGGAATACATGTGGGTACAGTGACCACCTCATGACTAGAACCCGGCATGGATGTCGGAGACAAAAAATGTAATTCATCAAATTCCACATGACGAGAAACTATAATCTTACCATCAGGCAAAAGATACTGATATCCATTGTGACGAGAACTATACCCTAGGAAAGTGCAAGATTGTGACTAAAAATCTAACTTGTGACGCTGAAACGGTCGTAAATACGAATAACAGCAACACCCAAATACACGCAAATGATCATAACTAGGATCATGCCCGTAAAAAGCTTTATACGGGGTTTGGCCATCCAGCATTGGTGTGGGAAGACGAGATCAAATGGGCTGCACAAGTAAACGCAAAGGCCCAGAACTACATAGAAGACCCGCTTGAGCCAGAAGAGTAATCCTCATATCCACAATGTGTCGATGTTTACGTTCAGCGACTCTATTTTGTTCAGAAGTATACAGACATGTTTGGCGATGAATGATACCTTGAGAAGCCAGAACCGAAGCAAACGCTCGATATTTACCACCCTAGTCACTCTGAAATTATTTTATAGACTTACCAAACTGGGTCTGAACTAATTTCTGAAATTGACCAAAACAATCCACAGCCTAAGATTTTTGGCGAATCAAATATACTCAAGTAAACCGAGTACACATATCGATAAACGACACATAATACCAGTTGTTATAGGAAGCAATAGGTGTAGGTCCCCAGAGATCAGAAACAACCAAAGAAAATGGATTAGCATACTCAGTAGACGAAACAAGAAATAGCAACTTATGAAACTGTCATTTTTTACAAGCAGTACAAACACTATCAATAGAAACTTTATTCAAATTGATATGGCATTTATTAAGAACAGTCTTGACAACAGAAGAAGATGGATGTCCAATACGTTTATGCCACAACAAAAAAATCTCACTACTTTCAATCCGAGTCCGAAGCCTCACTTGAGCTGTAGACAGATGGAAAGTAGAAGGACCAGATACGTTTGACAGGGAGAAATAATACAGCCTATTACAAATATGCCCCGTCAGCAAGATCTCATGTGTTACGCTGTCCTTAATAACACAATAAGTGGGGTAAAATTCAAAAAATACACCATTATCAGTTGCAAATTGAGATACCAGTAGTAAATTTTTCCATGGCCGAGACACACAAAACATCATATAATCGAATTAATCTAGAACGTGTAGACAAAACACCCTGACCAATTGACGAAATCATAGCAGGCGTACCATCACCCATTAAAAGAAAGGACTTACCTGAATATGGAACCGCATTATGCAGTGCTGAAGAATCCCGACAAACATGATTACTAGCACCAGAATTAGGGTACCAAGATGTTGTGCCAACTGGCCCAGGAACCGGTGAGTCAGTGTCATCACCACTAATCCCACGTTGCATGGAGTTTATATGTGAGCTGGAAACAGAAGGATCAGAATAATCAAAGGCACGGATATCACCCAATCGAGGAAGCCTAACACACAGATTCGTCCCCAAAAATACACGAGCTCACTGTTTATTATGCCATGGAGCTGCTACACCACCTGACTGTGGACCATGTGGCCTGAAAGTAGTAGTGGGATCAACCTGCACATTATTAGAAATAGGCTCACGGGCCATTGGAGGGGCGGACAGCTCATTACCATGTGGTGGCCCAAAACCATTATTTGACCAATTATTATTCCCAAACACATGCGACCCATAATTGGGACCAAAAGAATATGGCCAATAAGCTTGCGGCGTAGGAATGAAATTTGGACCAGACGAAATATGCGGCCCATACCCCCACTGTTGACCATAAAACAAATTTGGATCAACACACCAATTTTGACCAGCCCCATACGAAGTCTGACCATGGGTGGAAATCTTAGGCCACGTATTTTGCTGTGAAGACCAACCACGAGCAACTTCATCCGGATTTGACATCGGAACCCTAGACGGAGAAAATTCATCGTGATGGTACCGATAGAAGCAGCGTTGGGTGACGTGACCGAACTGAGAGCAGATCTGGCACTGGAAACGAGGCCGAAAGCTCTTGCCGCGACCAAGCGAGATCGACCAACCATCACGCGTAGAACTATCCACGACCGACGGTGAAGAATCTTCCACTAGATTCGCTACGTACACAACCTCCTGAACTGTCTGAACTTGTCGATTCTCGTACTCGATTAGAGCGTCCACCAGACGCTGAAACGACAGAGGAGTCGAAGATAACGAAGTAGAGGATACCACTCCTTCAAACTCAGACGGAAGACCCATAAGCAGCACCACCGTTCGCTCCGCCGTTGAGATGGAAGATCCAAACGCTTCCAATAGAGCACAAAGGCCTTTTAACTTTGTAACATAATCTCGGATCGTCAGACTCCCTTTCTTGAGAGAGTGAAGTTCATGAGGAAATTATGACTGTTTCAGATCCGTATCGGCCGTGAACATTTCCAACACGGTAGTCCATACATCAGAGGTCGATTGGACATCCATAAAGGAAGATAAAATCGTCGATCTTATGGTAGAGAGAAGCACGAATAAGGAGATTATCCTATTGTTAAAACGTTGATGTCGCCAGATTAAGCACAAGAGCACCATCATGTACTTGCACAAACCTCGACGGCGCAGAGACAGAACCATCAAGAAAACCAAATAAATCATAACCATTGACAATAAATCGAACCTGTTGCTTCCATTGAAGAAAAGTTCCTTCATCGAGCTTTACAACCTCATGCTGAGGAAAGGAATTAACAACATGATCAGCAGCAAAAACAGAGCCATGCGGTTCAACAGAGTCTAAGGCAGCAGAATTTGTAGTTGCCATGATCAAGGATCACCTAGCGACTGATACCATGAAGAAATATAGGTAAACTTGAAAACCTTAGAACTAAGAAAACTTAAAAATGAATTCTCTTTTTCAATCTTAAATTTAGACTGTAAAACATGTCTAATACAAAGCCAAGCCAGTGTATATATAGTCATTGAATTAACTGCTACCTTTAACAACTGGCTGCTAACAACCTTAGCTAACACTAACTGCCTCTTTAACCAATTCATTATATCTTTAACATCATTAATACAGAATCAGTGATGAACCAACAACGTATTGTCGATTTAGCTAAAGTTGCAACAAATCAATTGAATTTACATGATGCTGACTTGGTAGGGTTCAAGTAGGCTGCCCCAACTCAGCCTTTCATGGAGCCATGATCGGATTAGCATCGAATGCAAGAGCCTCTTACATTCCAACACTGCTGCAAACTGGTCCACAACTACAAAGTGAATCTGTGCTTCTTGATGGAAACCCATGCTACTCCTAAAAAATACATGCCTCTCACTAATAGATTAGGCTTCCATAACTGAGTTTGTTCCTTGTAACGGGAAGGGAGGAGGCTTAGTAGTAATGTGGAAAGCTCGTGTGTGAGAGTTTTTCTTTAGCCACTAAGTGATTTCTTATCAATTTTCCTACTTTTTCTTTCTTAAAATTTGTCACCCGTATTTTTAGAGTTTTTATTGTGTCGCTCCACCGGACATAGGATTTGTGATGGAGTAGACTGTTTGCTGCCAAAATTTCTGAATTGAAGAATCTACTCTACCGTGCTAAATTAATTTCAATGGAGTGGAAGACTTCTCTTCACCACTTTTTGCTCTATACTCCAAGTCTTTAATTTTTTACATGATACCTACAATAAAGAAAGAGAAATAACAAGTAAACTCAAACTAATTCTAGAAATAATAAAAATTGAACAAAATTCAAATAAAAATATAATTAATCTGAAAGACTATAAAATATAATAAAAACTTAAATGCTAAAATTACCTCCTAAATACTATGAAAACTATACTAAAATAACACAAAATATGAGAGTTATAAGTGTGGATCCCATACTAAGCAGAAGAGATTGCAACCATATTTTGTCGAAAGTACGTGTGTTCAATCACATTTTTTAATGTGTGCAAGTCGCTTATATTCTTTCCTGTATCGAGTGGCATCATTTTGACTGGGTATTACAATAATTTGGGAGTCGACAACCAAGAGAGTCCATTTCCAATAATTGAATAGGTTGGTTAGAACGACAACAAGTAAATTTCCTAATCAATGTTCAAAACTTTGAACTCGATACCAATGGGTATCCAGGTACTATCAACTGCACTTCCCTCTTAACATGCATGGTGTAGACTCTTAGGTGAATTGATAAAACCTTGAGCTCAACATCCAAGAATGTCAAAATGTTTCTTTTAAATGTATTTTGATAAATAATTTTTGTGGATACTAACTTAACAAATAATATTAAAAAAAACGTAATATCTCAATAAAAGAAACCAACATATCAGAATTGGATCGGATCGACTGATTGAACTAAGAAGTCGAGAGCTTGATCAATTCAACTAATGAAAATAAAAAATTGAGACAAAAAACGAGTGATTGAATTGGTTTATGTTTTTTTTTAATTAATTATTATTGAATCGATGATCAAATAAGTGGATATGATTGAACTAAAAATGTAATGACCCGATTTTTGTCAATATTGAAAAATTCGATTTTGAGATCAAATTTATTTAACCCGAGCTACCTGAAAATTGTTAATGGAGTAATTTAGAGTCAAATATGAAATTTAGAAATAAAATTAATTCGTAATGAATTAAATAGAATATTAAAAAATACTATAGGGACTAAGTTGAAAATGATTCAGACTAGTAAGATTGAATTGGGATTTCAATAAAGTCCTTGAAGTGCAATTATGCCAAGGAGCTAAAAGCAATTAAACCATGGGCCGATTCATGTTAGTGGCACTGCCTAAATCTAGGCATTAAAAGCCATTAACATTATTATCCTTTAATCATGACATTAGCTTGATATAAATACTCTAATTGTTAGATTTTCTTTAATTATTAATATTAGTAAGAGTTGTCATTAAACAATATAACAATAATTGAACATGAACCTATGAAGTACTTGAGAATGCAAGCTTGATTATATTATATACATTTTAAAATATTGTTAAATTAAGTTTAAAGTTTAGTGGTTATGTTTAAATTATTAAGGACCTATATGTAAGAGGATAAAAAATTTGAAAATTGATAGTGATTAATGATAGGATGAGGTTTCTGAAGTATATTTATGAAGCTGGATTTAATTGAAAAATATGTAAAATGAGTTTTGAAAATGATGCTGGAATGTCATGTGACAACATAAAAGATGAAAAACGAACAACGGTCCATTTGTGCTCTCTCGTAATTGTTCTCAATCTAGTCCTCAAATAAGTAGTTAATTATAATTGGATGATATTGGTGATGAACATAATCGAGATAAATATACATTTGACTACTTAATTCGATTGAGCTCTATGTCGAATTATATAATACGTATAATTACGATTGTGAATTATGCTAGATAATGCAACACTATATATGGTACAATGAGTTTTAGTAATAAACAATAAAGAATAATGCCCTAAGAACAATATACGAGGATATTTCAGTTTATACCGATGAGCACTGGGTGCATTTTTATATTGGTGTGATAGTGGATTGATCCGCGTATCCGATATTAAATCTGTGTCCGGTTAATAGGGACGACATCTCGAGTATACCATGTTGCATTATATGGACAAAGATATGTGATGTAATCATGAAAATGGAAAATAGTTCACTTGATAATTATTGATTTTGGGATTTGATTATCATATGAAAAACCATGCAAGTTTATGAGACGAATGCTTTGAGGGCATATCAATATGTATTACATGAGTCATAAGTCGCATTACGATGATTCTGAGAAATAGTATTAACTAAACTGTAAAAATAGTAATTTACATTATAATTTTAATTGTAATTGAACTAATAGTACAATAATTGATTAATATATACATTTTAGTTCTCAACGTACGAATTTGTTGTTTTTATGCGCACGCGACGATTAAGTTTTGGATCAATCAAGGAGAGCCAACATCATCCAAATCTCACAACTTAGCTCAACTAAGCTTTTGTAATGTTTAATTATATTTATAAGTTGTAACGACATGTACCTAAGTAATTATTGGTCCTATAAAATCTTTCGATTTGATTAATACGAATTGTTGATTAGGGCATATCACTTGGTAATCTTTGATGATGGCATTTAGTCAAATGAGTCTTAATGCTGTTAGATAATGAAATATGTATACCAATGAGTGATGCATTAGTCGAGATTTATTAGATGAGATTGTTGGATATTTGTAATATATGTTTATACTTGAAATTTGGAAATGGTTGGTTCGACAACGTAATATGACATTACATGTTTGAATTCAATAATCAAATCAGATATAATTTGTTACAAAAAAAAAACCCGCAATCAAAACAATTCAACTACTAATTCAATTTCAGAAAAAGTAAAAAAAAAAAAAAAAAACACTCAAAGCTTTATTATTTATTTTAGTTAATAAAAGATCTTACACAAAACATAATCATTATTTTGGCAAATCCCCATGCTTACCAACATTCCTTTAACGGCTAGCGCGTGTCCTCCGAAACCCCTCCTACCTCTTCACACTAACTACTCCTTTTTAAGTATGTTATTTGAAGTGGACTGAAGTTAGAGATTTTAAAGGTTTTTGCTTTGAATATTGAAGATGAAGAAAAAATATTAAAAGAATTTGTCTTTCATTTGGAGGTGGATTTAATCGAAATTAATTCTGATTATTTTTTTTCATTAATTTAATATTGATTATAATTATAGAAATATCTTGCATGTGTATATATATAAACTATATTTTCAGGACAAACTTTCTACTTTAGCTGGACTTTTTCCACTGATTTAATCATGCAAAAAACCCTTTTTTCCCCTTTAATTTTCTCCCGTTATCATCACTCATCTCTTTATCACTCTCTTTCACCATTTTTCATTGTTTCTTTTCCTTTTT
Source organism: Gossypium raimondii (assembly GCF_025698545.1). Classification (NCBI taxonomy): domain Eukaryota; kingdom Viridiplantae; phylum Streptophyta; class Magnoliopsida; order Malvales; family Malvaceae; genus Gossypium; species Gossypium raimondii. The sequence continues at coordinate 4,071,639 of NC_068577.1, read as the reverse complement.
CTTTTTTTTTCCTCCATTACTTTTGCTGTTAACATTGACTATATAAGTAGCTTTGATGGGTTGTCGGTTGATACAGTAGCATCCTATGTCAGAAAAAAAAAAAAAAAGAACCCAACACAAAACTTTTATTGCTCTTCTGGGTTTAATGTGGTTTGTAATTTAAGCTACAATCATTGCTCTTTCACTTCAATGTCAGTTTCTTTACTTTCTTAATTCTCATTCAATCATGTTCATGCAGTAAATGGTGGTCTGAGACTTTTGAGTATCAATCTATAGCTGTTGTTGTTCAACACTTGATATATTCTCTGCATAGCCATAGGTGAGTGAGAGCTACTAAACTTTTCAACTCCTCTTTCTTCTTCATAGATATATAGTTTTTTTTCCCTTTTATGGAAGCTTGGGTTTTTGCTTCAAGTAAGATTTGTTCATGATTTTAGGTTGATCTGTTAAAGATTGTAAATATTGCTGCATTAAGTACATTATCATTATAACTCTGTTTTCTTCTTTGGTTGTGAAATAGAAATCAAAGTCATGGATCAGAAAACATGGCTTTGGAGGAAAAAATCTTCTTTGAAGCGAATTGATGAAGAGGTAACCAAAAAACATCGCACACCTCTTTCTTTGTCCATGTTTATGGTATCTTAAACCTTTGTATATTATATACGACAAATCGACAATGAACCAAGGATCAATGTTTTTTTGTACATTATAGGTACAAATGCCTGATAGTGGACGAGATAGAATTGTGAAAAATCTAAATGAAAAGCTTGCTTCAGTTCTCCTTGACTGTCATGCTAAGGAGGATGTGGTGACAGAAAATGTGCAAATGATACAAGAATCCAATGCAGGTGATTTACCTAGTAACCCTTTGTGTTAATTTCACGCGTCATAATCATGATATTTATATGAATTTTGACATCTTAATAACTTTGTTCTGTTTATATAGATTTTGATATGTTTGTGTTGATGTTTTCTTGTAGGTAGGGAGAAGGCAGAAGAAGCTGATGTAACCCTTTTAAAGGAAGGGATTGATGAAGCTTTGAGGCAGGGAAAAATGGCAGATGAAAAGTTAGCTCACTCAGATGCTGCCATGAAGGCATCGAGTGAGTTCGAGAGAGCAACAAATGAATTACAAGACAAGCTGACAGAGACAAACAGGAGGGTCGAAGAGTTGATCATTGAGAACTCTCGTCTGAGTAGGGCCCTAGTGGTGAAAGAAAAATTAATTGAAGATCAGCGGAAGCACAAGTCTCGGGCGGATGCGGAATTCACTGCACTAATGGCTAGATTAGATGTCATTGAAAAGGAGAACGCGTTTCTGAAATATGAGTTTCATGTTGTCAAGAAGGAGCTTGAGATCAGAAACGAAGAGATGGAATACAATCGTAGATTAGCTGATTTAGCTCATAAGCAACATTTGGACAGTGTAAAGAGGATAACCAAGTTGGAAGCTGAATGCCAGAAATTACTTATTGTGGAAGAAGAGAACATGGTTCTTAAGGCAATAATGATCCATTCATCGAACTTAGCACGTTCTCAAACATCATCCAGGCCGACTGAGGTTGAGATCCCGTCCATGGAGCTGGTAAGGAGTAGTCAAATATCAAGTGAACTATCTGTAACATCAGGTTTTGATATTGGAAGTATTGATGGAAACAGCTCTTATTGTTCATGGACTAATGGTTTGGTTTCGGAATCTGAAGTGACTGTACAGAGGAGAGTTAAGAATCAGATGCAGCATAACGTCATTACGGTTCCAGAAATGAGATTAATGGATGATTTTGAAGAGATGGAAAAATTAGCCTTAGTTTCTGGAGATGGATATAATCAAGTGTCTGATCACTGTGGCTTCAGCAACACAAAAGGGATGAACTCAAGAGATATGGTAGCTGAAGGATCCTCTGATTGGCTTCAGGTTGTTTTGCATGCCATCTTCGAGCACAAACGTGTTTCAGACCGAAGTTTAGATGAAATTCTCGAGGACATTGAAATCACTTTGTCTACTTTTAATAAACCAGCATGTTCAATGCATACCATAGAATCTGATACTCTTGATGTCAATCGCTACATTGCCTGGAAATCTCTGAACACATCTCCGACTGCAGGTGCGGTATGCGGTGCCTCTAGTGTTGAGACCTTGACCGGAACAACAAAGAAGCAACACTGTCATTCTAATCTGAGAAAGTCAATCTGTAAAATCATTGAGTTGATTGAAGGAACTGCTCTAACATCTTACAATACCTCAAGTAGTTCCAGAAATCAAACTCCCAAACAATTAGCAGGTCATGAAGAGTACTTTGTCCGCGTTTTTCAATGCCAAAGTTCTGAATTAGAAACTGTTTTAGAACAGTTTCTTTGTACATGTGATGATCTGTTGAATCAAAGGGCTGATCTTGAAAATTTTGCTGAAGAACTCTCATTTGCTTTAGACTGGATTGTGAACAATTGTGTTACTCCTAAGGAAGCTTCAAGTGCAGGGAATGAGATCAAAAGGCATTTTGGTTGCAATATTTGGTGTAGCCTGGAAGAAGAAAACAAGAGATTAAAATCTGATTTGAAGAATATGGAAGCCAGGCTCGAGTCAGAAACTCGCAAGAGTGAGGCCTTGACGTTACAACTTCGTGAATCAGACGAAAGCATTGGAAGCTTACAAGCAGAACTTAAGAAGCTAAAAGAATCAAACGATATGATGGAGGATCAGGTTGAAAATCAGAAATCAATAAATGAAGATCTCGAAACCCAAATCACAGTTTCCAAAGCTAAACTGAACGAAACCTTCCAGAAATGTTCTTCTTTGGAAGTCGAGTTGGAGTACAAAAATAACTGTTGTGAGGAGCTAGAAGAGGCATGTTTTGAGCTTCAACTCCAGTTAGAGAGGTAAGGTTTTTGTACCTTAGTTTTAATTCCTGTCATGTGATAACTAAAGGAACTTATTCATATAGTTCTGATTTCTGAAACATGAAACACACAGTGTGGCAAAGAAAGAAACACCGAAATATGTCACGCATCAAGAGGGCAAGCAATCTCAAAATGTAAGTCATTCACAGTGTCTCCTATTTTCAATTTACATGCATAAATTTACTACGTTACCACATGAGAGAAGAAATGCAAATGAAGATGGAAACATATATCAAATACTGATGTTATGGTCTGGTTTTCCAACATACAGGGTTGGGAAATTACTGCAGCTTCAGTCAAGTTAGCAGAGTGCCAAGAAACAATTATGAACATAGGTAAGCAACTAAAGGTGTTGGCCTCACCGCATGATGCAGCTCTCCTTCACAGGGTTTTCTCCAACAAGGGTGGGGGTGCTGCTGCCACCACTGTAATAAACAATAGAAGGGTGAACAAACGCTTCTCCTTGCGCGATCAAATGCTGGCTGATGGTGGTGCTAAAGAAGAAGGGCTCCAGTCTCCCAATATCCAAGGAACTTTATACATCCATGAAGTAGGGAATTCCTCCTTTCCACAACCCAATAACTGCAACAACATGCAAGCTTCAGGTTTGCTGTTAAAGGCATCAGAAGCATATCTTGGTTCCAAGAATGAAAGTGGAAATGCTGGAATTATGGCTTTGGCAATAGTGCCAAGCAAGAAGCAAGGATTTGGTTTCCTAAGGAGGCTGCTTTTTGGAAAGAAGAAAGGTCACAATAAGAAATCTTGTCACCAAGAGACTGAGCAGTGACCGAGAAACCGCGAAGAAGGCTGGGACCAAATTCCCTGGTAATAAGGAGTGGAGACACGGTTTTTTGTAGTTTTCGGCTTTTGTAGTGTGGCGAGTGGTTTCTTGTTTGATTTTTTCCACCTAAATTACCGAGTGTGGCGAGATATAAATATATAGCATCCAAGAGTGGCATATGTATATTTCTCTGGTCCGCTTCATAATCTCCAAAAAAAAAAAAATCTCCAAAAAATCTGAAACAAATCAAAGATATGATTATACCTAAAATTAGCTAGATTATAATAACTGAAGCAAATCTTCAACACTCCTCCTTGCTTCAGTTGCTGCAAACACCAAGTGTTGTTCTCAAAACTTCAAATTTGCTTACTGGGAGCAGCTTGGTGAAGATATCTGCAATCTGCTCCTCTGTTTTGCAATGAACCAGTATAACGGTACCTTCTTTTTGCACTTCCGTAAAAAAGAAAAGCTTAATGTTGAAATGCTTAGTCTTCCCATGAAATATTGGATTATGAGAAATTGCAATGGCTGCTTGATTATCAACAAAAATCTTTGTGCTTTCATTATGTTCAAGGTTAAGATCACTTAATAATTTTCTCAACCACAAAGCTTGATTAACAACGATTGCTGCAGCAACAAATTCTGCTTCAGTAGTGGATTGAGTCATAGTTTCTTACTTCTTCGAGCTCCATGAGAAGACACCAGATCCAAAAGCAAAACAATAGCCTGATGTACTCCTCATGTCATCAATGGAACCTTCCCAATCACTATCAGAGAAGCCAACAAGCTTGAACTCCTTGCTTCTTGTGAATTTAACACCAAAATTACTCGTGCCTTTGATATAACGAACTACTCTCTTGACAGCCCTGAGATGCAATTCACTAGCAAAATGCATAAATCATGACAAAATACTTATAGCATTTAAAATATCAGGACGTGTTGTTATAAGATACATTAAGCAACCGGTCAAACTTCTAAAATATCCCTCATAACTTTATCAGCTCCATTTTCTTTACACAGCTTCTCATTTTGATTCATAGGAGTGCTTACTTCCTTGCACTCTTCAAGTTTGAATTTCTTCAAGATTTCCTTGGCATACTTTTTCTGGTAGATGAATACTTCATGCTCAACCTGTTTAATTTCCATTCCAAGAAAAAAAGACATCAATCTGAGATCTGTCATCTCAAAAACCTTCACCATCTCCCGCTTGAATTGCTCAAGCAACCATGCATCATAAATAGCCTTCTTAAGAAGAAACACCTTGTCTTCCTCTCCTTTCTTCACAAAACCTTCAGGCTGCTCAACTTAAATTTCTTCCTGCAAAATGCCATTTAAAAAAGCTGATTTTACATCAAGCTGATACACTTTCCAATTCATTTAAGCAGCTATAGCAAGTAAAAGTCTTATGGTGTCCAAACGAGCAACTAGTGTGAAAGTGTCTGAATAGTCCATGCCAAAAACTTGTTCATAGCCTTTAACCACAAGTCTTGGTTTGTGCTTGTTGATTGAGCCATCAACATTAAGTTTGGTTTTGTACACCCACTTGACTCCAATCACCTGCCTATCATCGGGTCGATCAACTAACTCCCATGTTTTGTTTTTCTCAATCATGGACAACTCCTCCTTCATTGCAACCACCCATTTTATGTCTTTCATTGTCGTGGAAAAATCTGCAAGTTCACAAACAACTATATTACATCTTGCATAAATGTCAATGAGCAATCTAGTACCCTTTGTTGGAGCATCATCCACCAACTCATTTAGCCAATTTTCATCTTTACCTGTGGTTGAAATAGAAAATTCAAGCTTCAGATCTGCTGTGCTTTGGCCATTTTTCTCATCCCAGTTCCACTCTTCATTTTTCACGAAATGAACATCTCTGCTTCTAATAATTTTCTCAGATTGCGGTTGGAAAATTTTATAAGCTTTTGCAACAGTGCTATAGCCGATAAAAACTCCTAGAAGTGCCTTTTTGTCTAACTTGTCTCTCTTGATCTGTGGAACATAAGTGAATCACAAAAAACCAAATATTTTGAGAAAACTTAAAGATGGTTTATGACCATACCAAGCCTCATAGGGTGTTTGATCCTTAACTGCTTTTGTGGGCAATTTATTCTGTAGGAAAATCGCAGTATGAGTTGCTTCTGCCTAGAACTTTTTGGGTAAATTCTTCTCATGCAACATACATTGGCCATGTCTAAGATATATTTGTTTCGCCTTTCACTAGCTCCATTTTGTTGCGGAGTATAAGGAGCTATTAACTAATGCTCAATGCCAGCTTCTTCACAAAATGCATTGAAATTTTTTGATGTATACTTCTTGCAATTATCGGACCTCAATATTTGAATTTGGTTGCCACTTTGATTTTCCATAGTCTTCTTGAATTTCCAGAATGCTCCAGCCACTTCTGACTTGAATTTTAAGAAGAAAATCCAACACATTCTTGTAAAATCATCAATAAAAGCAGCATAATATCGACTACCTGCTAATGAAAGGGTTCTTTGAAGTCCAGAAATGTCTGTGTAATCAACTGCAACTTACAAGTGGCTCTCCATGTTGTCTTGGGAAATGGCTTTCTATTTTGCTTTCCAAATTGACAAGTCTTACATATTGGTATTTGATCATCAAGTTCTAGAAGATCAATTGTCATTTTTTGGACTTCATCTGCAGTATCCCTTGATGGTGATAGTGTCCGAGCCTTTTATGCCACAGCATTGTGAGGCTTTCTTTGATTAGAAAAGTTGATTGTTCCTCCTGCATTGGATTGAAGGAAAAACTCCTTTCTACCATCTTAATTTCGAACATCTTCTGTCCTATAGCATCCTCTATCACACATGTATTTTCCATGAACTTCACTTTGAAGCCCTTCTCTATTAATTGACCAACACTAAGCAAATTTTGATCAATATCATGTACATATAAAACATCAGTAATGAACTTGGTACCTGAACAACTTGTAATGGTTATAGTGCCCTTTCCTTTGACTACAATGTAGTCACCGTTCCCAATTCTGACCTTTTTGGACTCGACAATCTTCAATTCTTTGAACAACTCTTTGTCATGTGTCATATGATTAGTGCAACCACTGTCAATGGGCCAGCTTTCACTTGCTTCGTGACTAGTGAAACAAGTTGCAACAAAAAGTTGATCTTCTTCTTGATTTGCCACTTGCGTTTCATCTCCTTGTTGCTAATTTTTGTACTTACAAATAACAGCTTCATGTCCCATTTGATTACAATTACTGCACTTTGCATCTGGTCCTCTCCAGCACTTAGGGTGACTTTTCTTGCCGCAATGTTGACATGGAGGATAATCCTTTTTTACTCCTGATCTTCTATTTTCAGTTTTACTTTTTTTTTCTCAAATGTAGAGCTTTCTCCACTCGCAGTGTGAAACTTTTTGTTCTTTGACCTCCTATTGTTTCCATCATCTTGATGCTTAACTGGTAGAGCATTTTCGACAGCCCTTTCTTGCCTTATTACACGCCTTTGCTCTTGTACTTGTAAAGCACTTAAGAGTTCCGCCAAAGTAATCTTTGACATATCCTTCGTGTTCTCTAAGGTGGTGATGGTAACCTCAAACCTTTCAGGTACTGGTACAAGAATTTCCTCCACAATCCTTAAATCTGCTAGAGATGAACCTAGCAAATTGACCTTATTGGCTATGTTAAGGAGCCTTTCAGAATACTCCTTGAATGTCTCAGTCTCCTTCATTTTCTGCAGCTCGAAATCACGTACAAGATCCGACACTTGCATCCCGCGAATTCTCTCATCTCTCTCGTACTTAGTCTTGAGATAATCTCATATCTCCTTTGCTGACTTTAGAGACATAATTCGTGTGAAAATAGTTGGTGAAATTGCAGCAAATAAACAGACTTTTGCCTTTGATTTCCTTGTTTCTTTTCTTTTTGTGTTTTGATCTGATTACCAATTGTTGGTATTTTATCAGAAAAGAAAACTGAACTGAGAAGTCAAGTAATTGAAATGGAAAATGTACTTTTTATTAAACTGAAACTAGTGTTTATATAGTAAATAAGTTAACAGCTACTAACTAAAAATAGGCTACTATAATCACTAAAATTATCTAAATTATAATAACTGAAGCAAATCTTCAACAAAATTATCCTGTTCATCTGTTTTTACAAAGGAAGCTGCAGTTTGGGAATAGGAAAAGGGCTTGCAGATACAGAGTTAGGTAAAAGGTGATTGCATAAACCAGCTAGGCTAAGCTCGGATTTATTCCCTGCACCAGTTGGGCAAAGCTTAAAAACATTCTCCAACCTTCACCAAGCAGAAAGAAGACGAAAATATATAGAAGAAGCATCCCAACTGAACAAATCATAAGTAAGAAAGCAATAACATTCTCCAAGTGAACCTATCAGAGTCTGCATCGATGATTTTTCAACCTCACTCTATACAACAATAGTTTCTCGAAAATAAATAAATAAATAAAATTATTCCTCTCTATATGAATAAAGTCATTCAAAAATTGGCAACTTCTCAACTATTGGTTTCTTTTTACTCATGCTCAAATCTTAATCTCTATACAAAATAAAATTTGCAATTTCACCGAGACCAGCCTCTTTGTAACATTCTGCGATGCGGTCCAGATAGTCCCCCCAAGTTCCATCAATGGAAGCTAAATCCAGCAGAAAAGCAGCCTCATCTAATGCTACCTGTAGAGGAGTTTCAGCATTGACTAAGTTAACAATCAACGAAAGAATTTGGCCCATTTTTTTAAAAATACCATAGAAGTGTTTTTTCCTTGTATCAATGGCTAAATTTTTGCATGACATTATTGTTTCCATGATGTTACCTGAGCCAAAGCCTTCCCTTTCTTCAAGTCTTCTTGTCTACCTTCTTCCGACACCTTCTCTTTGATGTACTCGATTTGCTCATCCTCCCACTGTGCAATACTGGCAACATCCTGAATCATAGTACATCCATGGAAGAGAATGTCAAAAGAAGGGAGACAGTTTAAATCTTAAAGGAATATGTCAATGATAAAACAAAGTTCCTTGCCTGATATGTGCAGCCTAAAGTCCACCATGGTGATTTCAAAGCCACCCTTGCAGAATCTTTTGCCTCTGATGCGCGCCCTACTCTACATAAAAGGATTTACAAAACCCTCTTTAGAATTAGAACCAGTGAAGCACGGTGAATTGATATTAAGCATGGAATTATAAAATCTTTATACTAACTTAAGCAAAATCTCTGCATTAAATACAAAAGGCCTTCCAAATCCAGGAAAGAGATCCTTCTTTGTATAGAATTCCCCTGTCACCAAAGCAGAAACCTTCCAACCCCATAGTTGTCAAAAAGAGAATAAAATGTTTAAGACAACCACAAAAAATAATATATGAAATATTAGCGACTCAAACCAGACAAATACTTACTTGATCCCCTTCCTCAAAATGTCGCATAACTTTTCGCTCCAACAAATCTGGAAACAGTCCAACCTGATGGCAGAATAATGATTTGCCACCATCAACAATCTTACTTTGAACACTGAACTTAATAACTGAGTTGTTTTCACTTTCAACTATTTCATAAACATTCTCATGTACCTTTTTCAAGAGATAACCATCAAGATTGGAGATTTTTGATTCAGCAAAATCACCCCTAGTATAGAGTTTCTTGCCAGCCTCAGATGAAGCATGAAATAATTCACCATTACTTCCATGTGATTCATCAGCATCTTCTTCAACTAGGATTCTATGGATATATTGATCTACCTGGGTCGCAAAAGCTGGAAATAGTGAGTTACTTTTTCCACAAATAAGTTCTGACAAATAAACTGCTTCAAGCTATGCGCTACTTGTTCAATTCCAAGACGCTGGGTCATTCAGCATCATTTATAATACCCTATATGATTTTGATGCTTGGTTTCAGCTTAATGTATTACATTGTTGGCTAGAAGCCACACCCCATGCTTGCGAACTTCCACAACTGGCATCTCCATTCTGTGTGAATAGCAACAGTTGCATGAAGATAAATGAAGGCAATCAAAGCTTAGCCAATATAAACAAATATATTTAAGATAAAAGTTGAAATAAAAAATCATGAAGATTCGAGTCTCTTACCCAGGTGGAGCAGTTGGCCACCGCAGCAAAGCAGTCATAGAACCTATTCTCAAGGAATAGCAGTTATATATATACCTCAATCCATTTCCACAATAAAACTACTGAGAGAATTGACAAGTATTTCACATAAAGTGAGCAAAACCTTATCTAACCTGACATATTTTCTGAAAGAGGAATGGCAAGGGGGATTAACCCGTGCCTTGATCCTGGAGAAACTATGGTTTCACCTGTTTATGAAGTAAATGAAAGATAAGGGTTCAAGTGGCATACATGTGGAAGTAAAAAGAAGCTTTCTATTTTCAGGAAATGTATGTTCCTGACTCAAACATCAGTTCTTATCCATCTCCTTGTAAGTGAATTTGGAGATGCAATGATAAGCAAAAACAAGATCAAGCTCATTAAGAAATCTTTTGAAAGAAGAAACCAAAGACATAAAAACCAAGCATTTCTTTAAAGGTTACTATGAAATAAATATTTTCCAGAAATGTGAGAGTTCTAATACCCCCCAAGTAATGAGGATCAAAATGGAAAAGAATGCAATAAGCAATCAGTTCATTAGGATGAACATAATCAGATGACCAATCTGCAGAAAATGCATATCTTCAATAGAGTCTGCCTATCTTAATACAGGAAGCATTAGTCAAGATATAATTATAACGCTACCCATTGCCTTCAGATGTATCAATGAAAATTTATCAGCCAAGAAAAGATGTCAAGATTAATTACAGATTCATGAATTCAATCAGTATGAGTTAATGTTCCCAGTGATAATGACAAAAAGAAAAAAAAAGGGTCAAAGAGCCATAAACTTTTACTCCTAGTCAATCATTATGATCAACACCACTATTATCCTAAAATATACCATGTAATCAATAAACTAATGGTCTAAACTTTAGCAAGAACATGGAATTGCGTGAATCATGTAAATTCTTGAATCATTTTAGCTGCTACACACCTCTAGTTTGAAGCATTTTAAGCAAGTGCTGAAGATTCTCAGGTGGTTGAGTAGCAGCTACATCTTTAATGAATGATACATGGCCTGCATTTGGTGAACTAAACCCTTTTAAGTTGTCAAGTTCAACATGACCAAGAACATTTTGAAAGCAAAACAAAACAGAATCATATGCTCAATCTATATTCACAACTGACTGGCATTTAGTTTAACCGACTAGCTAGCCAACTACAAATTGGGTTCTGACCCTTTGCCACCATTTGACATCCATTTGACCCCAAGCCCCAATTTCATTTTAAAATTAGAACAGCAATCCAAATACCCAAGAATCAACTGATTGTGATTGGCTGTGGTACATAAACATTCAACACTTGCTTCACATAAAAAGGCAAGCTTAAACTAAACTCAAACAAAGAGGTACTAAAAATAAACAGCTACTCCTAATCAATTTGCATAAATAAGCCCAGAAGTTAGTTAAAGAAATAAAGTAAAATGAACCCATTTTCTAAAAAAGTAGCTGACATAACAACATCAAATAGCTTTAGCATTATCATATTAGAGTGGCGAAACTCAAAGTTGAAATGGAATGCAACTACGAAAGAAAAGCTGAGAAACAATGGTGGAAGCTATGATTTTACCAGAGGAAGAAGAACAAGTAACCCTGGCTCTAACATGACGGAGAGGAACTGAGGTAGCACAAGGAGGTGAGTGCAGCATTCCCAGCAGCCCAGCCTTCATGTTGCTGCTGTATTTGTGGACTGTGAGAGTGTAGACACCAATTACAGGGCTTATTGTTGTTTGTAGAGAGAATAAGATAAGACGCCCAACCAAACCAAATCAAACGTGACATAACCACGACCATACATACACAAATAGGTCAGTTTCATCTATTAACTCCCCTTACTTTTCCAAAAATTATTACCAGTCCTAAATCGATAATATTATTAATTGCCATAATTTTACTAATTATATAATTTTTTTAGTTATCATTGGATCACACAATTAGGATGACTAGAAAGTTTAATTAATCATATTCAACTAATAATAAACTTTCATGTAAATCAAATGTTTGAAATTATTTTAAAAGAAAATTAATGTAACGGCTTTATTAGTTTGAATTTAATAATATTATTATAAAAATCAAATTAATCAAATCAAAATTAAGGGATTAATATAAATTTTAGCATAATAGAGAGATTATTATCATAATTACACACAACAATATTACAACTGTTATTCTCGGATTTAACTCTCTTCCATTACTTTTTTGTGCATTATTACATATTTATGAGTAGTTAATAAGTATAGCACTTCGTATTCAGTATATGGTTCTATCCAATTATTTTATGCAATTCAAATTAAAGGGATTAAAACAATTTCCACGCTAAATTTAATTTTATTCAATTTCTTCTTTTTTGATGTGATTTTTTCCTTCCTCTCACCTTCTTTCACTGTTAGAAGAAAAAGATCTAGGGTTTTGATAATTTTTTTGATTTTTTCCCTCTTTTTTTTCATCGTCCCTTTGCTATTAGAAAAAAAATTAGGGTTTTGGACAATTCAAAATCAACAATGGAAGGTTCACAAGCTGAGCAAAAAAATAGAGGGATTACAGAATCAAGTTCGTTCTTATTCTTAGTGATTAAAATCAATGGTTTTTAATCTTTTCATTCAACTATGAAATAATTATTAAATTTAGTTCATAACAATTTTTTTATTTTTTTATTTATTAGAAACAAGAAAAAAAAACAAAATTGAAGTAAAAATGTGAGGAGTAACCCTTTTCAAATTTCCGTCACTATATATACAATGGGGAGTGACTAGCTTCTTGTTTGTTTTGTTTTTTTAAGTTTTGGCTTATACCCAGATCGCAAAGATGTTGCAAATTGCACCTTTATTGTGTCTTAAGTGCATAATGAAATTCTTGTTGAAGCCTTTGTATGAATTCAATTTGTAGCGTAAGGTTAGTTACTTTGGATTATTGGCCATTTCCGGTCATGTTATTGATGTAATTTATGTTTATGTAGATCTCTGGTGTTGCACTTTTTTTCTTTGATGTCTTTCAATCAATTTGGGTCTTCTTTTCATAACGCTATTATTGTTTTTCTCACTTTTACATTTTAACACTTGAAAGTAGAGAAGTAAATATCAAAATCCTTTACACTTTAATTGTTTAAATGTGAAAGTGTAAACAAAGGTTTTTAAAACAAAGGGTTTTGATATTTAAATGTCACAATGTAAACCTTTACACTTGAAAGTAGAGAAGTAAAATTAAATTTATTTACTTAAAAACATATTTTCATCCCAGCAACTGAACATTTAAGTTGGCATTTAAAATCTATTTGGGCTGTCATGTAGGACTGCCTTTAGGGGTAACGGAGTTTAATGGTAGAGTGACCACTTCGTAACAAAACGATAATGTAAATTATTAAAACGTAACATTTCAAATAAAAGTGAATAAAATGTAATATGAGGCAAAAGTGACTATTTTTGTAGTTTACCTTTTAAAATTCTGATTTTTAGTGATGTTGTGACCAAGTTTAAAGAACACAATGAAAATACTTATACTATTACAAATTCCTATTTGAGCTTTTCTTTTATCAATTTGATTTTTTAATATATTACTTGTTACTATTTTGTTTTAATTTCTCATCATATAAATTTTACACTTTTTAAAATATCTTGTTATTGTATTATTAATTAAAACTCTAAATAGATAAAATCATTGAACATTTTAACATGAAAATATAATTCGATAAATTTAGGGTAATAAAAATCTAATTTCTATTTTTATTTTGGTGAACTATAATTGTAATGACCCAAAATTCACGGGCATCGGAAAAGTATATTATCGAGCCTCCGTCTTAGTAAATTGAGTTCGAAAATAATTATTAGAAATATTTACTAGACTAGTTGTGTGTTTAATTAGGTTTTAGATAGATGAATTTAGCTTAATTAAGAGTAATTAGTAAAAGGATTAAATTACAATAGAAGTGAAAGTTTAATTATAGATTAAAATAAAATAAGAGGGACTAAATAGGTAAATAAGCCAATGGCTTAAGTTTAGGCGGCAATAGATGGAAAAATCTTAGATTTTTCTTGATTTATATTATAAAATTATTATTAAATTAAAATATTATAAATTATATTAATTAAAATTAAGATAATATATTATAGGAAACAAATAAGATAAAGATAATTGTGTGGTGATAAAATAATACACGTGTAAAATATATAAAATACACTTGTAATAAAATAAAATATTTTCTTATAATTTAAGTAAAAGATATTTGTGAATAAAATATTATTATATGATTATTATAATATATTATTATTATTAAAATAAAGTAAGTAAGTAAAACAAAAAGAAAAAGAAACAAAAGAAGAACAGAAAAGAAACGGAGAAAGAGACGAAAACAGGGGAAGAAAAAGGGAAAGAAAAGAAAGAGGGAAAATTAAGATTTTGAAGCTTGAAGTTTAATAGGTAAGCTAAATCAAGTCCTTTTCTCATAAATTTGATGTTTTTTGGAACCCTAGAGTGAAATACTCTTGGATTTAAGTTGAAAATTTGAAAGTTAATAGATTTTTTAGTAGGGTTTATGTTGAATAAATGATGGAATTGAGGTTTTATTTGATAGAATTTCTAGTTAGAGTTGATAAAAGGATTAAATTGTGAAGTAAGCTATAAGTTTTATGTTTGTAGGGATTAAATTGAGGAAAATTCGAAATTAATGAAATATGCTGAAAATTTGGTAGTTAAATTTGAGTTTAGAAGAAATTTGAATAGAAATAGAGTGTGAATTAAATTAGAAAAGTAAATAAATTTAGTTAGGATTAAATTGGAATTAAAGTATAAATTAGATAGAAATTTTATTATTGTTATAAATTAATGTTGTAATTGATGGTGTAAATTATTATTATTTTCGTAGCTAACAAGGAACTCGAGGTATCGGCACACAAAGGAAAGGAGAAGGTTATTGAGGAATAATCGAGCAAAATTCGGGTTTGTATTACTATAATTCAAATTATTTATTATTTGATGTTAAATTTAAATTATGTGTATGGTAAGGTAAGTGACTTTATTGAATTGAATTTGGAAAAAAATTTAAATTTAATGAGAAAAGTATGTGTTGGTATTGAACTGTGTTTAATTAGTGAATGGAAAAAGTATAATTGATATTGAAAATGAATTTTTGAAATAAAAGTGAAAATTAGATTGAGAAATTTATATACCCTATTAACTAGTCGGGCTGAGTCGGATATAATTGGCATGCCATAGGATTTAGAAGAGTACGGGATTTATCGGCTTTGCCGATCAGGCACTTTATGTGTCGTATCTCAGGCACTTTATGTGTCGTATCAGGCACCTCGTGTGTCGTTTCAGGCACTTATGTGTCGTATATTGATCAGGTATTATATACCGTTTTAGGCACAATGTGCCGTATTGGTGTGTTTGGGTTGGAATCCGTGTATCCGTCAAAATCCAGATTGTTAATAGGGTGAATAATTGAAATAAGAAAAGTTAAAATTGTGGATTGAAATTTGAGATTGAAAATGAAAGGCATGAATTTAATGTTTATGTAGTGATTGAAATTATTACATGTGATATATGATTGAAATTGAAGAATAGCTAAAAATTGTATTGTTATTGTTAGTTAATGAAAGTTTATAAATTAATTGATATTTAAGAAATCGGATAGTTACATACTTGGTAATTATAATTCTTTGTTGTTATTATAATTTGAATTATGGCAATACCACTGAGTATACAATACTCAGCGTACGATTGTTTCCGTGCGCAAGTTGAAAAGGGATCAGAGTCTCGGTTCAGCATTCAGGACAATCCCGACTCCGACATAAAGATTTTGGTGATGTTTTCTTCCTTTAAGAGAGAGTGGCATGTACATAAGAATTATAATAGTTATTTTGGTATGTTATATAGTTTTGTTGTAAAGTAAGATATTATGTATTTTGATGATTATATTAGCAAATTGGTAGAAGTCCTTTATGGCATTGGTATTGAATTGAAATGACTTGATTAGTTTTTATGTGTTAATTAGAAATGATAATAGGATTTTTATTAAATAAGTTGTTATGTCAATATGTCAAGTAAGATTTAAGTATATAAATGCCTTGGTTGAAATACTGGAATTAGGTTGGTTATGTTTGAAATTTTGCAGGGGGTTGTATGTAAAAATAAGTAGAAATGCTACCGAAATTTTTATAAAAAAAATGAATGAAGTCAATTAGTAAAATTTATATGAATTATTTGTAAATTGTTTGATATGTCATGTAATATCTCGTAACCTGTTCCGGCGACGGTTTGGGGTTAAGGGGTGTTACAATAATAACAGGGCAAAACTCGAATAACAAATATGACTAGCGCAACTCAAACCCAGACCACAACTGGGGCAGTGAACGCCCTTGGCCATCATGCCCTCATATGGGGTTCAAAATTTGATAAATATTGAATAACATTTTATAGCTATCATGAATTACACTTTCATTATAATTTTAAACTATTCAAGTATATAAATAAACAATATCATATTATTTTAAATTATTTATTGATGTGGTATATAAGAAAAATAGTACTATATTGAGTATACGTGAACTGTCGTGCAGGTTGCCACGATTATTAAAAAGAATTAATGTTTTAATCAATATTTCCATTAAAAAAAGTGCTCTCTTTTTAAAAGAAATAAAAGTCGAATTAACAAAAATAATATCAATATTAAGAGCTAAATTTGACATTTTACCTAATTTATATCATAGTACATGTATATTGTCTTCTAATATCAGCTAAAACTAAATCACACCTAATTTAAAAGTGTTTTCTGGAAAAAAGTACTTCGGGGGAGAACTAAAATTTTCGGCTTCTAAAAAAAGTGTTTTTAGACTAATGTTTGGCTTGAGAAAAACACTTTTTCTCTCAAAAAGCAACTTTTTTAAGAATGCTTTTGTTCAAAAAGTGCTTTTTGTCAAACATTTTTTAGAAGCAATGCTAAATACACTCTGAGCGTAATTATATATAGAAAATTCATAATGAATTTCTCTTCTACACTTACCATTTAAAGTTAAAAAAAAAAATTATTGTTTTGCCTATGCTTTATTGGTCCTTAATACAGCCTCCTTCATTTCAAGTAACGCATATTCAAAGCATTTAGCAAGAAACTCTGGATCAGGGATGATATCTTTAGCTACTAGAATTTGCATTTCAGCCTTACCAGCATAGCTCAACATGTGCATTGTTAATGCCTGTATTCAGAAACAAAAAACATCACTGAAGAAATCCATATATATCATCTTTGAATTTTTATTGAGTGCCATATTCATACAATTACGTGTGCATGGGTTATGAATTTTAAAATTTTAAGTAATTTCAGTTTGGATAAAAATTGGGTTTAGGAAAATTTTTAGTTTTTTGATTCAAGTTTGTCATTCAAAATATTCGAATTGAATTATTTTGAATTCTGATAATTTATTTAGGTTGTTTACTTTTTATAATAAAATGGTTAAGATAGGTTTGGGTTCTGAGTTGATTACTTGTGTAAACAAAGGTGCAAGTAAGGGACTTGACACCCCAAAAAAGCCAGTAAATCTCTTATGTAGTCCTTCAGATGTGAAACTATAAATTAATATAATGATAAAATTTAACTTTGGTCCCTAAAATTTATAATTCTTTGTTGGAGAGAAACTTTTAGGCTTCACCCAAGGGTTAATAGGGTTGATAGGTTTATATGAGTATGTTTATGTTGATTTCTTTGGAGGATTGTAAGAAGACCATATCCCAATAACCATATTCTAATATTAGCTGAAAATGAATATGTCAAGAAAAATAAAAAAATTGCAATAACATAATATATAGTTATATAACAAATAAACATCGTCTCCGTTAACAGCCTTTCGCAACAGCAGCTTTAAGAGTGAAATATCTCCCTAAAGAAGAGGTTGGATGGCGTTCAAGAAGGTGGAGACTATTTCTGTCCAAAATATTCCAATGTCGATTGAAAAGAGATGGTAGTGGAAAGTCTTTCATTATTATGGTAGAGTGTGTGACATTTTTATCCTTCAAAAGGATAGTAGAAGGCAACGTTTTGGCTTCGTTCGTTTTAGTAGAGCTGGAGAAGCTAGAAAGGCAATTCAACGACTTGACGGAAGGTGTATTCGAAACTATCGTATTCATGTGAATATGGCGAAATATAGAGGAAGGTCAGCTTATTGGAGGAAAGTGACGTCGAATTATGACAAGTATAGCTGCGAAATCGATGGTAGTCTAAAAACAGTAAGGAGAGGCCGGTGCAGGAGAATGAGAATCGTATTCAGGATAATTTTGTGATGGTGAGAGATTATGGTAATTTTTCATCTTTGGGTTTTGAGTCTGAGGAACTAGATGATGAAGTTGGAGTTCCGTCGTCGGAAAAGGATTTGTTAGAGCTTGTTGTCTCCATTGATGATCGGGAGCAGTCAAAGGGAAAGGATGTTGCCAATGCCGTTACATGCAATTATTACAACTTGGGGAAGGGTAATCACATGCAAATTGGGGACTGTGTTGTTGGTGGCGAGAATGTGGAGTCCCAAGATAACTTTTCTATTTTGACTGCATTTAGTGATATTTCTATGAATGATGTAGATAGTCATGTTTTGAGTAGAGGTTCTTTGATAATGAATTCTAATTCTAAGCCTAGAGATCAAGAGGAGCTAGCAATTGGTGGTCAGGCCCAAGAGTTAGTGATTGAGCCTATTCAAAAAGGAGTGGGCTGTGAAGAAAATATCCAATCTTAGCAGCTCAAAACTGCTTGAAATTGATTAGTGTAGAAGCTTTTGATGATGAATTTTTTGTCTACAATTCTAAAGAGGGTGCAAGGTAAAAGGAAAAGAGGCAGGACTAAAGTTGAATAGTGTTGAATTTATAGCATGGTGGTGTGTTTTATTGTTGAGGGTCCGTCATGCGTTTATTGATGAAAGTTGCAGGTGTTTTGGATTGGTTTCTTTTGTTTGTGTTATGGTACTATATCTTGCTCTTTGGTGTGAGATATTTCCAGGGTGAGCTTTTTAAGTTTTCATGTTGCTTTTTGGTATTGGTGGGTACAAGAAATAGGTGAATCAGAGAGACCTTGGGTTTTGGTGATTTATATGAATTATGATTTTGGCTGAGCAAATTTGATAGATAAGTAGCCCTTTGTTACTTGGTGTTTGTGATGAAGTAACTCATAAGGCATGTGGGTGTGGAAGATGTGGAAGTAACTCATAAGGGATGTGGGTGTGGAAGATGTGGAAGTGCAAACCTTGATCCTTGGTTTGCTGTTGTTTCGTGTTTATTTGATAGGATTTGATTGGTGTTGTTTAGATGTTGATTATATCCAAATATATATTTATATAACAATTAAAGATAGGTTGTTGCATAGTACCTGCGGTAGGCTTGATGTATTGACCTTAATGCTAGAGAGAGGGTTGCCTGCAAGTGAAATTTCCTCTAGAGGGCCAGCTACGTTTGAGAGCGTGAAGGTAGTATTACAGAGGAGTTTGTAATTAAGCATACAAGCATACTACACACCAAAAAAAAAAAACCTTAGTTCATAAAATATACAAGTAATAAATGTACAAACAATAATATATACCTTTGGTCCTAACAATGACAATACGAGATCTCCAATTTTGTATGAGAAATAAGCCTCTAGAGAGTGTTTCTTCTTGTCAACCATGGCCTTTGCTCTCTTCAAATACTCTAAAGGATCATTGCCACCTTTGTGATAGTAAACTGGAATTAGAATTACACCAAATTTGTTGCCCCATCGTGCTTTTGTGTTGCTCTTCATTAACTTGGACAGGTCCTTGACAAAGCAAAACTTCAATAAATTTCTACGATAGGAAAGGAGCATTAGAATTTGAAACCCGAAACCTGAAACTAACCTGCAACCCTGGTTGTGGTCTTATATTAACCATGGCTACCCCTGTCATACGTAGACCCTCATGCAAAACTAACAACAAACATTAAACCCCAATCAATTTTAAATATTGGATATTTATATCCAAGTCAAAGTCTTGGATGAAAAAAACTTTTTACCATTTGGGGTTCGATGATCCAAGTACCTAGACAGCCCAGATGAGACCATTCCAAGGAGGACGTCATTAATGGTCTGCACCATATTTATAGAAGATGAGGAATTGAGTGGATTACTGAAAATTAATCAAAAACAGCCTCCACATTTGAATCTAAAACACCCTTCTTAAATGCTATTATCTCACAACATCATCCAACCCATAATATTTGTCATACAGTCTCTTGAATGGAATTTAAATTTTAGTTCATGCTTATATGTTTTTACTTTAAAAAATTTACTCCAATTATTCATATTCCATGCAATCATGCTAATTCTGCAATTTTTCCGATAAATTCTAAAAAAGAAAAAGTAAGATGATTTAATTAGAATTTGACAAAAATAAAAGTAGAAAAACCAAGTTTCAAAATTCAAAGAGTACAGGGACTAAGATCAGAATTAAACCAAGATGTTTCTCCGTTAACAACAGAGACGTTCCCAATTTTCCAGGAAGACAGAAGAGTGGGGCAAATTTCCAATTTTACTGCTAAATGTGAAGAAGATGCCAAACCATCCTAAAAATGACAATAACTAATGATGGAAGCCATTAATTTATAAATCTGCTTTTAAAACAATCCAATTCCCAGAATTTAGGTTAAATTACAGTAATGTTTCTTTTTTTGGCGTCATCATAGCAATAATTTTTTTTGTTACTTACAGTGTCGGGAACGGCCCTTTTGATCAGCTTCATGTCGTCAAGCAAAAACTTAGCAGTAGCCAATTTCCTCGGCCAGAGTTCAACCCCGTCACCGCCAGTGATCGCCGTTTTCTCGTCGGAAACTAACAAGCTCCTTAGTACAAACTCCATCGAAAAGAACAAGGTGAAAACAACCATCTTCAAGAGCCACCACAAGACACCAAACAACCAGAACCAATCCCTTCCTTTCTCGCCCTTAATTACCGTCTTCTTATCAGGAACCATCCTGGGAAGCGCCTCGGCGTCATCCGCCCTCCTGCAATTAGCCATCAACATGGACATCAAAGAGATCCCATCACCCAAAGAGTGATGGATCCTGAAAACGGCGCATTTGTGCGCCGTCAAGACGTGTAATTCCCACAACGGTTTGTCCGTACTCAAAGGACTGCTCACTGACAAATCCGCCACGTACTGATTCACTGCCGCTTCATCGTCTTCTTCGGTGGTGGTGGAACCTTGTGTTTGGTCGATGAAATTGCCCGATTTATCGAGCCGGTTGTTGACGACAATTACATGTTGGCCAATGTCTATTGGGGTTTTCCTCCAGTGCTCGAATCCGTTCTTGTCACGAACCAACAAGCTGCAAAATCTGGGGTGTTGGACCATCAACGAAGACTTAATCGCCGATTTTATAGCATCCATGTCGGCGGGGTTTTTGCCGCGGATGATACAATGGATGACGAGGTCTGTTTCCGGCTGAAGAAAAAGGCGGCCGGCGGGAGTCAGTGGTTCGTCGGAGGAAGTTTCCGGACAAACCATGACGGAGGATAAAAAGGGTAATTAGATTCTTCAAAAGAATCAACTGTTAATGGAAGACTAAGCTAAACAAAGCCGTAATTCGGTGAAGGAAAAAGCAATGAAACTGCAACAACGTCCTGTGTACTGTATATAACATATGGCTCCAGGCTCCTGTATCCTGTATCCTGTATCCTGTATCCTGTAAGGATTACTTCCACTAAAAGTCCTTTAATTAATGCCTATGTTTTAAATTAGTTCTTTCGCTTAAACTATATAATCTAAGTCCTATAATTTTATTATTAGTCCTTATATTATGCATAAATTGTGTGGTTGGTCCATGTGTTCTAATTTAGCTATTAGTGGTAGTAAACTTGAAGGATCAACATCAATTCTAATTAAGAGGATTTAACATATTCTAATTAAAGAAAAGAAGTGGTGGTTGAAATATGTTCCAAAAATGGCTAACAATATTGAGGAGAAATTAACAAAATGACTTTCTCAATGAAGTATTGCACATGTTTAATGATTCCTATAAAATTCAAGAAATTCTACAAGAAAAACACATTAAAGGCAATCTAGCTATGAATTTGTCCAAAAAGAAAAATCCTATTCACATCTAAATATAATATTATATCAACTTATTATTTTCACATGATATTTTAATTAATAAATTTAATAAAAATTATTTGAGTTGAGATGTAAATTTTAATTTTTAAAAATAATTAAATTAAAAATAAAATAAAACAACTGATAAAAAAGTCTTCTCATAGTTGACCATTTGTTTAATTTAGGAAACTGTAACCTGACTTTGAGACTTTTACCTATCTCTGGCAAAAAAAAAGAAGCTTTAGGAGTATTATCTCTTTTAGATTTTTTTTTGTTTGTTTATTTTAAAGGGTTCAATTTTAAATTTTTTTAATTCATGTAATGGCCTAATGGTTAATGGGGTTTTTTACCCAAATAGGATAGAAAAAAATACTGAAATGGGATGTCAGAAAAAAATTTTACCAAAATAGGTTACTTTTTCATTGGAACCTATTTGGTAGGCGCCAATGAATAAAATAATAATAAAAAAATTTAATAAAATATAATTTTATATTTTTTAAATATTTTTTAAAAAAAATACGGGTCAAAATACGAGTCGTGTCTGGTGGCGCCTCTCAAGTAGGCGCCAATGAAGGAGCCTGATGGAGAGGCGCCAATGGTGTGTCTGCCCCCCTGCATGCTGCTGCTGCTAGTGAATTGTCCCTTCATAACCTTTTATTTTTGCTATAAGTAATAGCAAATTGTCCCAAAATCAGTCCACACGGTAGAGAAAAAAAAAGAGAGAGAGAAAGGAGAAGAAGAAGAAGAAAGAAAAAAAAAAGGTAATGTATTTTTAAATAAATAATTTTGTTTATAATTTAAAAGGTTTATAGTTTGTGAAATTTTTAGGATATATTTTAGAAAATATTGTGAATTTTTGTTATTAATTATTAATTATAAATTATCTATATTTATGTTTATAGTTTAGATTAGAATTTTGTATGAATATTTTAAATTTTTGTATGAATATTATAATTTTTTATGAATATTGTAATGTTGTATGAATATTGTAATTATTTTATAATTAAATTTGTATTTATAGTTTTGGATTAGTAATTTTTGTATGAATATTGTAATTTTGTATGAATATTATAAATTTTTGTATGAATATTGTAATATTATAGTTTTGTATGAATATTGCATTTTTTGTATGAATATTGTAATTTTGTAATTTTGTATGAATATTATATTTTTTGTATGAATATTGTAATATTATAAATTTGTATGAATATTGCAATTTTTTGTATGAATATTGTAATATTGTAATTTTGTATGAATATTATATTTTTTATGAATATTGTAATGTTGTATGAATATTGTAATATTATAATTTTGTATGAATATTGCAATTTTTTGTATGAATATTGTAATATTGTAATTTTGTATGAATATTGTAATGTGGGGATATATTGTAATATTGTAATTTTTGTATGAATATTGTAATTATTTTATAATTAATTTGTTAGTAATTTGGGAAAAATTCACAATATTTTGTGTTTGTAATTATTTAAAATTTAATTTATTAGTAATTTAGGATTAAGCTATAAGTTGTTGTGTTTAGTTTAGTATTTGGTGAGTTTAACATATAAAGTTTATAAAAAATTAAAATCATTTCATTAAAAGTTTAATTATAAAAAATTAAAAATCATTTTATTAAAAGTTTAATTATAACTGACTTTTTTAATCATATAGTTGTTGTTAACTCATTTAATTTTTATATAATGTAACTTTTATATAATTAAATTTTATTTGATTTTGTATTTATTTAACAAGTAATTATTGATTTTTGAAGCAAATTAATCTGAATTCATTTTTTTATTGCGATTTGCGGAAATGGGTTCTCTAATTAATAATAATAATCACATATCAAGTACTATTAATGAGATGGTAATAAAATTTATTTTGATATTCATGTTATTTGTTGAATTAAATTATATTGTATTAACTATTTTGCTAATTTAATAATGTCGTGGTTAAATGCAGTGCATTGAGGGGCCGTGTTAATAGTGTAGGGTTTCACCGGATGAACGCCTAATACCATACTTAGAGTTAGCGGGTTCGGATCCGCGGCATTGATTCGGACTTTTGATCTGCGATACGACTTGATTTCCGCTTTAGTCGGCGATGGCTTAGGAGACCCACATTTCATCTGCGTGCGGAGAGTGTCTTGTCACTCTAGAGGATGTTGCAGATCTACTCGGGCTTCCATAGACGGAATACGGTCACAGGCGTAAGTTCAATCTCTAGGCCGGCTACCCTTTGCAATGAATTACTTGGACGCTCGCCAAGTCAGGGGAAATTTACCAGTTTGAGATTTTCATGGCTACATTTTTGTTTTCGTAGGTGGAGTAGTAATCCGGGTATCGAAAAGTCACAGACGGTTCCGATATATCGTCTAATGATTGAGAATCATGCTGGAGAGGGGGTGAATTTTTCGAATATAAACTTAATTTTATTATTTTATCTCACTCAACCCGCGTTAATATAACAACGTTATTAACTGTGCAGTTCATTTGGATGCCGTATTCTACTCCGGAAATTATGGCAGTTATCCCATCATCTGCCCACGTCCACTCAAACCTATGGTGCATTAGCGCACCCATTATCAATTTTAACGTAGTGGAGTGGTATCATGGCAATCGAGTACTCCGGCAGTTCGGTTGCATACAGTATATCCCGACACTGCCAGTACAATTGGAGGAGATCCATGGGATGAGCAAGAAGGGGAGGTATGGAGATAATTGGGAAGAAGTGCACGAAGAATACATTACGATATGGAACAACCGGTTCGGGAGGGTACCTCAGATGGATCGTGCTCCGGATTTGCAGCCCTCTTTAGAGTATATGCAGTGGTACTGTGAGACAGGGAAACCATTTCTGTTTGGTGGGCGGTCGATTGTAGTCCCTCCATATACGACACGAATTACGCAACCCCTTCGAGATCTGCATCATGCACCGGAGCCAGAGCCAGAGCCAGACCCAGAACTACATTCTAGGGATAGTTCTTATCATCCAGAATTAGAGGGCGATGACTATTTCGTGGCCTCGTATCCACCTCAGTACTCCGCTCCTTCCGGCCAATATCCACCGTCGTACTCCTCTCCTCCCGGATCAAGTTCATCGATGGCATTTGAGACATATGATTATTCATCTATGTTTCACACACCCCGACATACTGTCGAAGAGAATGTTGATAACCGTAATCGCCCACAACGTGAGCGTCGAGCTCCACAAAAATATACCCCTAGAACTACACCATCAAACCATCAATTTTAGGGGTTTTTGTAATAAACAACCTCATATTTATGCAATGATAGTTCTTATCTAATAATAAACAACCTCAGAAGCTAACAAAATTAATAACATGACAAAATAACTTTCAAATAATAAAATTACTAACAATACTCTACATTCTATTTAAAAAGAAAAACCAACATACCTAATTTTTTTCTTCTTTTCCTTCATTCTTTTCTTCTGCTTCCTTCCTTCTTATTTCTTTCTGGAGTAAAATTTATGTTTGTGTTGGGGGTATTTATAGGGAAAAATAACAGCATTGGCGCCTCTTAGAGAGGCACCATCATTGGCGCCTCCCAGGTAGGCACCACCATTGGCGCCTCCCAGATAGGCGCCAATACTATGTATTATACGGGTTATATACTAACCCGGAAAAGTATAAAATTATATTTTATTAAAAAAAATATTATTATTTTATTCATTGGCGCCTACCAAATAGGCTCCAATGAAAAAGTAACCTATTTTGGTAAAAAAATTTTCTGACATCCCATTTCAGTATTTTTTTTTCTATCCTATTTGGGTAAAAAACCCGATTAATGGTGTTCATCATTTCAGGTGTGGCCTGAGTTTAAGTCGTGTTTGCTGTTCGAGTTTTATTTTGTTATTGTAATTTACCAAAAATGTATATAATTTTTTTTGGTTGCAACAAATTATTAAATTATAGGAATAATTTTAAGTCAAGGTGAAATTTATTTATAGAGTTAATTGTATTACACATTTCAAAACTGTGAATATTTAAACTATGTAATCAAATTTTAATTACATTTTAACTAATAACATAAACAACTTAGATCAAAGTTATTAATACGATAGTATATAGAAATGTAGTTAATATTTAATGTTTAAGCTAATGCCTAGATCGAGAGAATAAGTAAGCATTCAATTGAAACATTTTGAAGTTTACAAATTAATTTAAAATATGAATCGTAGTTTGAGAATGTCTAGTGTAATAAACTATTATTTATATAAATGTAAAATTGAACTAACTTTTAAATTTTTATAAAATTTTGTAGATTTTTTTAAAGTTTGATTACTCAATTTATCAATATTGTTTTACATGTGATACATATAAAATTTCAAAATGTTATAATATTTTTCTAATATTGATCTAGAATATAATATTTATTCATATATATTTAATAGTTAAAAGTTTTTATATTATATAAATTATTAGAGATTTTAATTTTTTCAAATTCAACTTTTATGTTATATCGAAATAGAATATGATAGTAAGATTATTAAAATGTTAAATTGTTTAAAATGTTACGGTAGTAGAAGTGGACTTCTATCCTTTAGAATTATTACAACCGAAAAAACTTTAGCAAATTCTCTCTCTAAATTTCTTCTTAATCTTTATAAAGGCCTATTGAAGGAACTCATTATGGTTCTTAGAGAAGAGGAATTGCTCTAGACTCTGAAATCACGGGTTCATTGGATCATTGATGGAGAACGTAATATCCAGTTCTTCCATCTCTCAACGATGGTTCGTAGAAATTTTAACAGAATTGTTAGCTTGAACAATTCCTTGGGTAAATGGGTAATGGAAAGAAAGGAACTAGAATATCTTGTTCTCAACTACTTTTTCGTACTATTTACAACTTTGGAGATTGCTTCTACCTTTCACTCCACTTATTGGGATCTTAATTGGCCAAAACTCTCTGACCTTGATCTACAAAGTTTGTGTGTGGGAGTTACTTGTGTGGAGATAGCCAAAGCAGTATGGGCTTTTAAACCTACTAAAGCCCTCAAACCGAATAGGTTACACCTGTTTTTCTTTCAACGTAGTTAGCAAGAAGTGAAAACAAAGGTTGTTAATCTTGGCTTAGAGGTTTTCAACAATCTACTATTCCCGAGTCACTGAATAACACCTTTATCTCTCTTATCCCCAAGACTCGAGAAATAGTTGCTATCACTCGGTACAAACCTATCAGTCTTTGTAATACTTTGTATAAGATTATCATGAAGATTCCGGTTATAAGACTTTACCCTATTCTTAGTAAGTTAATCTCCTTGTTCCAAAGAAGCTTCCTCCCAAGGCATTAGACATTGGATAATGTTGTAATCATATAAGAAATCCTACATTCTCTTAAGCATATGCAAGGGAAGAAAGGTGAGATTATTATTAAATTAGGTATTGAAAAAACTTGACAAGCTTGAATGGAGCCTCATTCGGAAAGTCCTTTCTTTTTTCGAGTTCCCTCCTAATTGGATTAAACTGATCAAGAGTTGTATCTCGACTACCTCTACTATGGTATTTCTGAAGATCCAAATTACCTACCTTTAAACTGTCAAGAGGTATCAGGCAAGGTGACCCCCTCTCCCTTTATATTTTTATCCTTTGCATGAAATTTCTTAGATTAATGATCATGAAAAAATTTATCAATGTGAGTGCCTCCTCATCTGCGCCTTAAGGAGCGGTCTCCTCTTCTCTCATCTATTGTTTGTAGATGATGTCATTCTTTCCACCAAGATAAATGAGAAAATGGTAGTATCCATGAAATGTGTCCTACAAATATTTATGTCAGAATCAGGACAAACGATCAATTTCAACAAATCGCGTATGGTTTTCTCTCCCAAATGCCCAACTTCCACCAAGGTTGTAATTGCGAACTCTTTAGAGGTTAATGAGGTCTTTGACCTTGAAAAGTATCTTGGTTTTCCTATGCACTCAATTGAGTTTCAACTAGTGATTATGACTTTATTGTTGATACAGTGAAGCATGAGTTGAGTTCCTGGAAAGTGAATTTCCTTTCTCCCACTGGGTGACTCATTCTCATTCAGTCCACTATGGCCACCATTCCCAGTTATTATATGCAATTTTGTTTGCTCCCATCCAGTATCCACTCTCAATTGGATCACATCAACCATAATTTATTATGGGATGGCACTGAACAGTTCGATCATGGCCACCTTATTAAATGGGAAAGGGTTACCCATCCTAAAGCTATAGGTAGCTTAGGAATCCATTGTGCTAAACCTAAAAATCAAGCTCTCTTGGTTAAACTTGGTTGGCGTTTGATTTAGAAAAAGGATGCAGTTTGGGCTAAAAGCCTTACTGCAAAATATCTTTCTAACCCTAAACACTCTCATAGGCTGAAGAACATCTCTCCAATTTCATCCTCTTTTAGAAAAATCAGTCCATTGTATCATTCTACCAATGAATACATCTATGTCTCTACTCGTGGAGTCAACTGCTCCGATAGCCAAGACTAGTCATCTCCCCAATTGGAATTGTACACGCCATAATAACCCTTCTCAGTATTTGAATCAAATGTTCACTTTGATTCTTTTACGGGATTATGGACTCATTAAGATTATCTACTAAAGTAAGTTGTCTTTCTTGTAATGTAAACGTTCTTACAATGCCACTTATCTTTGGTTTGAACTTAGACTATCAATGAGCTAATATTTTTTGTCACAATTTTGTTATGCATGCTACTGGGGATCAACCTGATTAAGCAATAAATAAGTAAAAATAGCGGAAGAAATTGAGAAATTGAACACACAAATTTAACGTGGAAAAACTTTTCCAAAGAGGATAAAAAACCACAGTCTAAGATAATTTTACTATAATGACAAAAGAACAAAAAGTACAAAGATGGAGATAAAAACTAAACCTCGAAACCCCAAAAAATAAAAAACCCTTAAAACATTAATACAAAATTTTCCAAAAATGTTATGAGTTCTAATCTCTAATGGGTGTATTTTCCAAGGTTGTAAAAGAGCCTATTTATAGGATAAATTCATAGGTCAAATAATAATAAAATAATCTAAACTAATCAAAGTTTGATTGAAACAAATAAACAGAGTTTAACTGAAATATTATTTCTCAAATTTGACTAAAATAGGAGTCATACTCAACACATGCAAAATATAAAGGACAGAAATACAAAATACATAATAGTGAAATGGGAAATTAACTTTATTTATTCATCGTTCAAATAAATAGAAAACAGTTACATGTTTGCTACAATATGAGCACATTTCTCAATAAAAACTTCAGCCAATCTTTGATGACGTCAAATTCCTTCTCCAATTTGTCAAAATTGAACACCAACCTACAAGTAATCATCAGATGTGAAAAGATGTAACTTAATGGGATACAAATGCTTCCGAAGCCTTCATAAGCTTTTCTTGAACATAATCGTGCTTGATTTTGTACCAAAAGAAAATGTTGACATGATTTTTCATAAAAAGGTTAATATGTAGTTTGCCTTTGAATTTGTCCAAAAGTATCTAGGTAGAACTTGAATTATTTTTTACCTAGTTAGTACCTGAATTTGTCTTTCATCACCCAAGTTGGTACCTCCGTACTAATATCATTAGTTTGTGCTAACAAGGCACTAATGGTCAATTCGGTGATGACACGTGGTAGACATGAATTTAAAAATATATAAATTAATTCAAAAGTATAAATTTTTTCGGATACATCTAAATCCGGACATTCATTTATCTAGATTCACTGTAGATGCATTTTTAAATAAGTTTATGTTTTTATTTTATAAAATATCATGTTAATATTATTTTGAAATTAAAATGTATAAATTTTAAAATACTTAAATTAATAAAATGTATAAAATGTTTTTACATTAAGAATGAACCTAGATGGATTAGTTGTCCAAATTCAAATGCATCTAGACAACTATATATCCGATTTATTGTAGATGTGATTTTAGTTCTTTTCTATATTTATATGTTTTAATAAATTTATAAAATTTTAATTAATTAATTATATATATTATATGTTGTAACTTTTTATATATTTTAAAAATATTATACACTTTTTATATATTTTTATAAATTTATGTTTTATATATATTTTAAAACAATAACGATACTTTATAAAAGAAATTAAAATATATAAACTTACTAAAAATACATCTAGAATAAATCTGGACAAATAGGTGTCTAGATTCATATATATCTGGACAACTGTTTGTCTAGGTTTATTTTTATGTGAATTTAATTTGTATATTTTTAAAGAATTTTTAATTTTTTTAACTTTATTTATGCCATGTGTCATACTAAGAGGTTGCTACATATCACCATCGTATTGGTCCTTAATGCCACGTCAACACAAACAAATAGTGTTTGTTGGGAGTTATGAACTTAGGTGGTAGAATATAAATTTAGGTACCAACTAAGTAAAAAAATATTCAAATACTAACTAGATACTTTTGAACAAATTCAAGAAACAATTTACTTGTTAACCCTTCCGATCTCTTCTAACATAAAAAGAAAATTTATGTCGAAAATACCGAGTTAAATGATTGTTATTAAGAAAAATCAGAGTTTATTTTAATCAAAATAATTAACATTTAAATAAACTAATCAACAATAACATTGCAAAAGAAAAGATATCAAATTATAAAATTAAAATATTACAATTTTAGCATAATAAAAGAACAAAACCCAAAGTCAGAAGGCATGCATGTGGCAAAACCCTTGGTTAAAATTCTACAATTTCCTTTTGAATCCTCTTAAAATATTAATAATTTAATTAAATCCTTTTAAGCCAGTGGTTAAATATGTCATTCCCAACACATTTTTAATTTCACTTCTTATTTAAAATGGTTTTTTATTTATTTAGCATTTATAGTATTGAGGAGGATTTAAGGACCATTGAGTTTTAAGATAATTTTGAATGGATAATGGGATACGATGTAATACGTTTAACTTATTTTTATTTCATATTATAGTATCATTATAATATTTAATCTTATTGTCACAGTTATTTTTATATTAATTACAGATAAATATATTGTCCATCCAAATTTATTTTTAGTATTTTAAAAAAAAATTAAATGTTGATGAATGACAATTCAACGAAGAGTGGTTAAAACAAAAGCACTGCGGCCCACCTAATAATGAGTTTGGTTGAAACAAAAATGAAAGGAAAGGAGTGGACAAAAGTTTTTCAACCACATCAAGACACGACATAGCTTTAGACGATTACGCACATGCTGCTATTTTACCAAAAAATATTATATTTATAAAAATAACTCAGGTTTAAAAATAATCACTAAAATAACCTAAAATGAACAGTATCCACTCGTTTTTTCTACCCATGATTGCCTAATAATTGTGTCAGACTTAAAAAAATTAATTTTTTGGGTTTTGGCCTGTCAATGGCCGAAACCCATGTATTTTTTTTTAAAATTTATTAATACAGATATACGAAAAAGGAAAAAAATGAAAAATGAAAAAAATAAATTTTTTGGGTGCTGGCCTGTCAATGGCTGGCACCCAGTACAAATTTTAAAAAAAAATTTTTTTTTCGTGTCAGAATCAGATATCAGTATACGAAAAAAATTTTAAAAAAAATTTTGAGTGATGGCCTGTCAATGGCCGGTACAAATTAAAAAAAAATCTTTTTTTTGTTTCAAAATCAGATATCAGTATACGAAAAAAAATTTAAAATTTTTTTTTTGGTGCTGACCTATCAATGGCCGGCACCCAGTACAATTTAAAAAATTTTCTTTTTTTTTCGTGTCAGAATCAGATATCGGTATACGAAAAAAGTAAAAAAAATTTTGGTGTTGGCTCATCAATGGCGGCACTCAAGACAATTTAAAAAATCTTTTTTAACGTCGAATCGAGATATCGATATCTGAAAAATTCAAAAAAAAATTTTTTTGGGTGCTGGCTTGTCAATAGCCAGCACCCAGTACAATTTATAAAAAAAAAATTCTTTTTATTTTCGTGTCAGAATTAGATATCAGTATATGAAAAAATAATATTACGAAGTCATATATTCAAACAAATAATTATGTTAGATTCATTAAATAAATATTAAAAAAATGTAAAAATAAAAGAAATATTTACATAATAAAATTTAAGAAAGTAAAAATTAACATAAAAATTTAAATTGTCGCGATCCTGGGGACGTCCCCGGCGCTAGCGTGTAACGATCCGAAAAAAAATTAAAATTGATAGGCTAGCACCCAAAAAAAATTTTTTTAAATTTTTTTCGTATATTGATATCTGATTTTGACACGAAAAAAAAGAATTTTTTTATTTTAATGGGTGCCGGCCATTGACAGGCCAGCACTCAAAATTTTTTTTTAATTTTTTTCGTATATTGGTATCTGATTTTGACACGAAAAAAATAATTTTTTTTTAAAATTATATTGGTGCCGCCATTGATGTGCCAAAGACCCAAATTTTTTTACTTTTTGTATCTTGATATCTAATTCGAAAAGAGAAAAAAGTAAATTTTTTAAAAAATTTCTCTGGGTGCCGACCATTGACAAAGCCAAGACCCAAATTTTTTAATTTTATTCGTATACTGATATCTAATTTTGACACGAAAAAAAAGAAAAAAAATTTAATTGTACTGGGTGCCTGCCATTGACAGGCCAGCACCCAAAAAAAATTTTAAATTTTTTTCGTATATTGATATTTGATTTTGACACGAAAAACAAAAGAATTTTCTTTTTAATTGTACTGGGTGCCGGCCATTGACAGGCCAGCACCCAAAATTTTTTTTATTTTTTTCGTATATTGATATCTGATTCTGACACGAAAAAAAAGAATTTGTATTTAAAATTTGTACTGGGTGCCGGCCATTGACAGGTCAGCACCCAAATTTTTTTTTTCATTTTTCATTTTTTTCCTTTTTCGTATATCAGTATTATACAATTTAAAAAAAAATACATGGGTTCCGGCCATTGACAGATCAAAACCCAAAAAATTAATTTTTTTAAGTCTGACACAATTATTAGGCAATCATGGGTGCAAAAAACGAGTGGTTACTGTTCATTTTAGTTTATTTTGGTGATTGTTTTTAAACCTAGGTTATTTTTATAAATATAATATTTTTTAGACTATATTGGTAAAATGGCCCGCACCTGCCGATCGCGTGCCGACTTTTAACACTGCTAAGCTATACGCATTACCTACATCATCACATCAACTATTGGTTGAAGCCATACCAAATAAACATCACTAAAAAATTCTTTTTATAAATGTATAAATGTTGAGGTTAAATTTATTAAATTTTTCAGAATTAAAAATTAAATTTGATATTATACCAATTAAAATTATGCACAATTAATAAAAATATTAATACCGTGATTAATTATTTTTAATTGCCCACATTCAAAATTGAAAGAGATTAATTCACTTCATTTTTTTAAGGACTAATTTAGAAATCGAAAAGATCATTTGACCTAAAAAATAAGATTGAAAAAGTTGTATACTTTATTTAAAAATTCGATGGGTAAATTACAAAAATAGATTTTAGTCACTTATGTTTGAAATGTTACGTTTTAGTTATTTACGTTATCGTTTTGTTACGAGGTTATCACTCTAATGTTAAATTTCGTTACCTCCCTAATGATAGTCCTACATGGCAGTCCAAATGGGTTTTAAATGCCAACTTGGATATCTAGTTACTGGGATGAAAATAAGTTTTTAATTAGATACATTTAATTTGGATAGTCACATAGAATATCCAAATTGGCATTTAAAATTTATTTGGTTTGCGACGTAAGACCGCCATTAGGGATGTAATGAAACTTAATAGTAGAGTGACAACTTCGTAACAAAACTATAATGTAAGTGACTAAAACGTAATATTTCAAACATAAATAACTAAAATATAGTTTCAGGTAAATAAAAGTGACTATTTTTATAGTTTACCCAAATTCGATTTAACTTAGTACCGTGTATTATTGAAACTTGAAAGTTGAAACAAGTATGAATTAAATGCTTAATTAAATGTACATTATCCATCCTTTTTATGCTTTTTTTCTTAAAAAGCAAAAGTTTAAGATGCGACATTAGTGGTCCTTTTCTTCTTCTTTAATTTCCTTTGAGTACCGTCGATTAATAGTTTTAAAATGTTAAAAGTGTATTATTTTTATTTATAGATTGAGGAAGAATTATGAATGAATTTAAATATTGTGTTAAAAAGAATAAATATAATAAAAATTATAATAAAATTGCTTAAAAGGATTTCTCGTATATATTTAAAAAGATTTTAATTTAGTCACCTTTAAATTTTAATCTTCTGAACATAGTGATATCGAAATTTGTTATCACATTTTTTTTATAAAATCCTAGTTACCTCCAGATTATCTATTTGAATCGTGACCCTTTTAAACATCACTAAAATTCCTGAAAGTTAGGTTTCGAACTCACTTGTACTTAATGTAGTCATCGAAGACCAAAATTATTTGAAAACAGCAACTTAAATATATTAATGATTGAAACTTGAAACCGCTATGAATTAAATGCTTAATTTAATACCTTATCTTTGGTATATTGTAAAAGAAATATGGGCCAGCTTACTTATTTAAGTGATGGATCAGAGTATTAAATTAAATTCACCAAAGTTTGGCGAATTCCATTGTCGACATTAATGTGAAAACTGGAAAGGTATAACAACCTTTTGAATCATGGAGAATGGGTGGTATGAAATTGTGATTCCACGTTATTTTTATTCCTTTTTATTTGAAGAATGATAAATTATATTTCTCCTTCTGATTTTTAGCTTTTTCCTCTTAAAAAAATTCAAATCCAACTAAAAATGCTAAAAGTGAGGAGGAAAAATCTGATTTTTCATTCTCCTATTAAAAAGAAATAAAGATGACGTGGAATCACAGTTTCATACAATCACTTCTCTTGAATCGTATAGTTGCATTTTGTAATAATAGTTTATAATGTTTGTATGTAATAATATTCTGTTATTTAGAAAATCCATCGGATTATAACTTTTGTACGTAAAGTTATCTTATAAAACAACACAATCCTATAAAAGTCATACGAAATTATATATCATGTAAAGACATATTTACTGAATGCTTAAAGAAAATTATTCCGAGTCTCAAAGTCTTTATATTTTACTAACTTATTTTTTAATTTTCATGTTTCAATTTTTAATCTATTTTTCTAGCAATCTTAACGCTGTAATATCATTTATTATGAAGCAGGAATTATTTTGTGGCTACTATGCCTTTAAGGATTCATCGAAAGGAGGAATGAAAGACTACTGTATTGATACATATGATATCTTGATTGTTGATTTAAACATTTTTTTAGTAAAAGATGTACATCTTGCATTAACAACTATAATGAAATTTTTAAAATAAGAATCATGAGAACAAAATTATTTTAGTTATTAGATCAAAAATAAATAGTTCTAAGATTTAAATTTTGTATTTATCTTACTTTATTAAAATAAAATCAGCAACACCTAATTTTTTCATTCATTTTTCTTTTCACCGTCTAATTGAAGTTTTAGGGTGAAAAAGTTTGGATAATCTTTACTTTAAGATTTAATTTTTTAAAAATGCAATGGAAAGAGTTTAGGGTTTTAAGATTAGTCAAATTGGGCATTAGGTAATAGTTTTACTTGATTGAATAAATTGGTAGACCGTTTCATTGTAAAAATTTAAAATTTTTTATTGGTTGATTTTAAGTACTCACTTTTTACTCGACCAATGTAAAAGTCCCAATTTTTAAAAATGGAATGGTCAACCAATTTTTCAATAAAAAACACATATCTAATATACAAATTGATTAATCTTAATAACCTTAATATATTGCTTCCAATTCCCATTTTCTTAAAAAAATAAATTAAATATGAAAGTAAAGATTACCAAAAAAAAATCACCTTGATACTTTAATAACACACTGAAAAGAAAAGAAGAGAAAAATTGAGTGTTGTTGGTTTTATTTTAATAAGATAGAACCATTTATTTTGATTCAATGGCTACGATTATTTTAATTCTCATTGTTCTCATTTTAAAAGTTCTCACTTTAATTGCCATTACATTTTGCACATGGTATAATTTTACAACCATAATGTAGTAAAATTTGGTAAAATTTTACAATATGAAATTATACAATCTAATAATTTTAACTATCTTATTAAGAAAAAGTCATTGAAATGATTCTTAATCTTATAGGATTAAAGTGAATGACTTCTTTATTAAGTTTATCCAACTTAAAGTTGAATTTATGGAAATAGAATGGTTAAAATTTATATGAATGAAAATTAGAGTTCGGTCATAACCAATGCCGACTATTTCCTAAAAAAGGAACGATGTCCAAAAATATGTTGTAAAATATATTTTGGACATGTTAGTCTACGAATTGGTTATATTAGAGATCCAGTCTCTAATTTAAGATAATGAATGGCAAAGGAAATAATTTTGTTTGACTAGTAGTACCACAACTAGAATGAGTTTCAACCATATTATTAGACATTGATAATGAGAACCAAACTATTAATATTAACTTTTAATTTTAAAATTCAATGGGTAAAAACAAGTTATTGTTTATGTTTGTGATGCATTAGTAAAACTCATTCTAAAACAGGTTTAATGGAAACTATTAAAGGAACTCTTATCTGTAGAAATGTAAGAAGTGATGCTGCTTTGATGTGATTCCGGTCACATCCTGGTACAGAGTAATTCGACGATGTCGTAATTGACCCAAACACGAGGGACCCAAGTGCAAAATGAAACATCTCATGGGCTTGATTGATTATTGGGCCAACTATTTCAAGGATTTTTTCTTATTTTAATAAGTTGCATTTTAATTTAATCATAGATATTATCTTACATTGTATTTAATGTGTTGCATGAGTTATTTATGTTTATGCGTGAGTTTGAGTCATATGTCCATATTATATGTGTGTGGTGTGTTGTTCATTTTATGTTGTTGTGTTTTATCGCACATTGCATGTTAATATATATATATATATATATGCATATGATAGCATGTTTGGGTCATTGCTCGTAAATGTTACATATATGCGTGTGTCTAGTGCATGTGTGTTAATAACTAAGTAGTGTCTTGTGTTTATATTACTTATGCATGAGTCTTAGCTGAATTTTTGAATGATTTGTTGCGAAGTATGATGGCTATTTATATTGGTTGTAGGTGACCGATTGGTGCCCAAGAGTGACCTTTCATCTAGTTGAATGCATGCACCAAAAAGCTTCTAGAACATTCAAGAACCAGCCTTCAATGAAGATGCATTATGGCCATTCAAATGTTGCTCAACTACATGTCTTTATGCATTTCTTAATGAGGAAGAATTCATGAACAAATAAAGGGGAATGTGCCTCATAAATTTGGCCATTGAATGAGAATATACATGCACCAAAGTGGGGAATAAACTTCAAAGATCCATGCATCAAATTCATGAACCAACAATCTCATTATGACATCATTAATGGAAATGTATGTCCTACGCATTATACATTCGGTCAAAGGGGATGGTGAGGAATTAAAGGTGACCAATTCATGGAACATGGAGTTTCTTCATGGCTAAGCATGCATGCACGCACCAAAGGGGAAGAAGTGACCATTCGGTTTATGCATGCGTCTACCAAGTTCAAGAACCATTTTTAATGACCTATGTGTGAATATCTTTATGTTAAGATTGAACATGTTTATGGTGTGTGTGAACACCATTAGATGCCGAATTTGAGTAGTTATCTTTGTGTTTATAAATATCTTGTAACAATGAGATTTTGAGGTTAGAACTTTATTAATCAAATTTATACTTTGTTAGATTTTTCTTTCTTGGTTCTTAATCGAACTTATCAAGCCGAAAGGTTTGTGGCGTTCACCAATTGTCTTATCACTCTGTTCCCCATCCCGAGTGTGGCGACTTTCCTTATACCGAGATTTTAGTGGTTTGAGTGTTAAACATGTCTTAGCTTTAATATAGCTAAGGTTCTTTAGCTAAGACTGTTACGGGTCGAGGTTTTCCACCATTAAACATTTCAAGACGATCCATCCCATCTAAGCTGTTTTCCAAACTTTCTAAGTCCTAGGAAATTGCATCATGCTTCAACAAATAGAGGTGGGATCTCTCTTGTAAATGGTTATTATGAATAAGATAAGCACTATAATAGTGCTAAAAGTGAATGACCTCTAACTAAAATATGAATGAATATTATGTGTGGTGTACTTTCACTTCAAATACTAAGAGTTGTAGTTCAATTTTTGGACACCCACAACTTATTAGAATTCTAAATTATTTTTAATTGATGGCTCAAATCGAAAGATATCATCTTGTATATATAATATTTGTTTGAGTGAAAGACTATAAAATAAGTTACCAACATTTTAAACTTGCGGAGGATTGTTAGTAGTTTATAATGTTGATAGAGGTAATAATATTTTGTTATTTAGAAATGTCTAACAAATTATAATTATTGATCAAATAGTTGTACCGTAAAGACGTAACTTTTGCACATGAAGTTATCTTATAAAGACATAACTTTATGTAAAGTTATCTTATAAAACAAAACAATCCTATAAAAGAGTATCTCTTAAAAATATCTCTATGAAATGTTATATCATGGAAAGATAAACATGTTGGATTTTTATTTAAAGGACTTTTCTATTAATCGTTATTACTAATTTGTTGGAAGTGTTGAGTGTTTTGTTGTATCTTAGAGACATTTGTTGGGGATCGACCCGATTAAACAACGAACAAGTAAAAATAGCGGAAGAAATTGATAAGTTGAACACACAAATTTAACGTGAAAATGCCCCTCCAAAGAGGATAAAAAAAACCACGGGCAAAGATAATTTTACTATAATGGCAAAAGAATGAAGAGTACAAAAGATGGAGATAAAAACTGAACCTCGAAAACTCGAAAACAAAGAACCCTCAAAACGTAAACGCGAAATTTTCTAAAAGTGTTATGAGTTATAATCTCTAATGGGTGTGATTTTCTAAGGTTGTAAAAGAACCTATTTATAGGTTAAATTCATAGGTCAAATAATAATAAAATAATCTAAACTAATCAGAGTTTGATTGAAACAAATAAACAGAGTTTAACTGGAAGATTATTTCTTAAATTTGACTAAAATAGGAGTCATACTCAACAAATCTCCACATTGACTCATATTTCCACAACGCCATCTTTGCCAAAGCCCGCCATGGACCTATCTTGAATTATGTAGGGAATTAACTGAGTCGAATTTATGCTTAGAAACAAGAAGACTCCTAACCTTCGACTTGTACACTGCCAAATCAAAATTAACCCGGGTCTGATTTCACTTATATCAAAACACATTAGTTGCATATGCATGGTCAGTGACTAACTCAAGATATAGGTAAATCACACCATAAACATCACAAGTGAATTAATTCACAAATGGATTTAGAATTAATTCATCTTGAATCTAGTCCAATGTATCATTCTATCAATGAATACATCTATTTCTCTACTCGTGGAGTCAACTGCTCCGATAACCAAGACTAGTTATCTCTCCAATTGGAATTGTAGACGACATAATAGTCTTTCTCAGTATTTGAATCAAATGCTCACTTTGATTCTTTTACGGGATTATGGACTCATTTAGATTATCTACAGAAGTAAATTGTATTTCTCGTAATGTAATCGTTCTTACAATGCCATTTATCTTCAGTTTGAACTGAGATAATCAATGAGCTAATATTTGTTTGTCACAATTTCACTATGCATGCAAAATATAAAAGACATAAATACAAAAAGCATAATAGTGAAATGTGAAATTAACTTTATTTATTTATTCATCGGTCAAATAAATAGAAAATAGTTACATGTTTATTACAATATGGTCACATTTCCCAACAATCTCCCACTTGTCCTAGTGAAGTAAATGTGTCATGTTTCGCATGCTCATATCTTCGACGTGTTTGTTAAAACTCCTAGTTACAAGAGTCTTAGTAAACGGATCCGCAAGGTTATCTTCAGAAGCTACTTTCATCACATCTACAATTCCTTCGGCTATTGTCTCTCGTATCAAGTGATTCTTCCGATCAATGTGTTTTTTCCTCTTGTGACTTCTCATTTCATTGGTATTAGCTATTGCAACATTGTTATCATAATACAGTGTTATAGTTTTTTCCATACCAAGAATAACTTCAAGATCGAGTAAGAAATTTCGAAGCCATATTGCTTCTTTCGTCGCCTCAGAAGAAGCCACATACTTAACCTCCATAATAGAGTCAGCAATTCAAGTTTGTTTTATACTTCTTCATGCTATGGCTCCACAGTCTAGAACGAATACATTTCCTAGCGTCGATTTCATCGAATCTTTACAGGTTTGGAAGTCTGAGTCTGTGTATCTAATAGGAGTAAGGTTCTCCCCAGAATACACAAGCATATAATCTCTAGTTCTTTTAAGATACCTTTATATATGTTTTACAACTTGTCAATGCCTGAGACCTGGATGCGCCTAATATTAACTAACCATTCCTACTGCGAAACAAATATCTGGACGTGCGCAAAGCATCACATACATAAGGCTTCCAACTGTCAAAGTATATGGAACATTACTCATATTCTCTCTTTCTTCCTCTGTCTTAGGACAGTCATCTAAAGAAATATGAAAACCTAATGCAGTCGGCTGGGCGTCTGACTTCGCATCGGCCATTGCAAAACGTTTGGTATAAGTATAACACTATTTAAGTGATAATAACTTAAAAAACAACATAGATTAAATTACTTTTGGTATTATCATATAATAATAATCTACGTAAAATTTGTGTATTATTATTATTTTAATTTACTCAATTATATTCAATGAATTAAAAGTTTCTTAATATCACTTTTGTTATTATCAAATAATAATTAATTATATATTAATGAATTATTTTAATGTCAATTTAATAATATAATAAATAGTAAAAAGTTAATTTGTTAAATTAAATTTTTTTCTAAATAAATATTTTAGATTACGTATATAGATATTCATATAAGTATTTGGACTTTCAAGCCTGGCTTGGGTTTTAATGTCTTAAATTGGACCCTATTCCTATACTAAACCTGCCGAGTTATAGCCCACAATAGGTCTTGAGCTTTTAAAACGCACCGTTTAGCCTTTCAGAAATCAGAAACCCTAACCCACTCCATATATAACTACTTTTAAGCCACTCTCATTTTCCATTCGCTAGGGTTTTCAACAAAAAAATGGCGGAAAGAGCACCGATCGAATCCGTGCAATGCTTCGGCCGCAAGAAGACGGCGGTGGCGGTTACCCACTGCAAGCGAGGCCGTGGGCTTATCAAGATTAACGGTTGTCCTATCGAGCTTGTTGAGCCCGAAATCCTCCGTTTCAAGGCCGTCGAGCCAATTCTTCTCCTCGGCCGCCAGCGTTTTGCCGGCGTCGACATGAGGATCCGTGTTAAAGGCGGAGGCCACACTTCTCAGATCTACGCCATCCGTCAAAGCATTGCTAAGGCCCTCGTCGCTTTCTACCAGAAGTACGTCGATGAGCAAAGCAAGAAGGAGATTAAGGATATCTTAGTCGGGTACGATAGGACTTTGCTGGTGGCTGATCCGAGGAGGTGCGAGCCCAAGAAATTCGGTGGAAGAGGTGCTAGGGCAAGGTTCCAGAAGAGTTACCGTTGAAGAAGTTTTATGGTTTGTTCGCGAAACTTCGTTTTGTTTTACAAGAGATACTATGTTTATGTTCATTTTGAATTAAGTTTTGCTATGTTCGTGGATTAAAATTAGCTCATGACTGAGGTTCAGACTTCAAATGTTTGTTTTGCTTTTATCTTAATTTAGACTCATTCCTTAGATTACATCGGTTTTTTATTTGATATATGTATTCTGCTTTTCATGTTTTTGTTTGGTTGCTCAACCACTATTTAGTTTTCCTTTAGACTGATCCGTATGTGACAATCAGATTTGAATTTCGATTATAAGAAACGTTTTCATTTGATAGATATGATGGTGAAGTGGCAGGGAAGAGTTTAGAAAGGGAAGATTCAATTACTGATATGATTTTGTTTGTACTTTTTACATGGGACGTAGCTATACTGGATGCTGTTTTGTGGGGTTTTTAGATGTTACGCTAGGTGTTTGATAAAATACCTAATCAAAGCTCTTTGAAACCTTGTCGTGCTTGCCACTTAATTTTCAATGCCCTTAGAAGTTTGCAAACCTCAAAAATGATTCCCAACGTGTTTGGTTCCTTAATCATTGCATTTTTTCCAGATGGCTTTAATGGCAGGTGCATTGTGGGTTTATTCATAAATCGAAACTTTCCCTCAAATCCACTTCCAGTGGAAGAAAAATAATCTAAATCAGCTCTATTGATTACACACCCAAAACTGAAATCAGCTCTTAAAGGCATTAAAGTTAAATCTATAATCCCGAAAAGATCAAAACCTACTAATCAAATGTAATCAAGTCCCTAGCAACCGACGGTCTTTTGCTTTTACTATTTTTGAATCCTGGGTTTTAGCAGAAAGAGACATTGTAGTGATGGTGCAAAGTCAGAATGGGAAATTTACCCGACGCTGGTGGAACCTTTTATGTGGCCAAGGGGCAGATGGAAAATTCTTTTTGCTTTTGTAGTTTCAACAACCGAGTTGCCCAAATCCCAGTAACTCAACAAGCATGGGCGTAGCATCAAGTGGCAGCCGCCCCATCAAGGATGTTACAAATTAAAGCAGGAGCTGGCATGCTCATAAGTGATGGTAGGGGCGAGTGGATTTTTGAAGCTTACAGACATATTTCCCTATGCGCTGAGGTTGATGCTACCAATGTAATTGGTTTTTATGTATTTACGAAGCATGTCATGACCAACCTACTGTTGTACACATTAGTATATGAATATAGGACTCTCCTTAATCAGTTTGAACACTCCAAATTGATGCACACTTTTAGGGAGGGTAATCGTTGCAAGACTTGGGAGCAAATTTTCAAATCCCTCAATTACGGATGCTGTAGGATCGAGTTATTATTGGTGTTCTTGTCAATACCCACCGGACTCTTTAATCCCTATTTATGTGCTGAGGCCGCAAGGGAACGTCATATCTTTAACTCTTATGATAAATAAAAAATAAAAGAAAAGAAATTAGGTGAACAATTAATTCACCAAAACGTCCATGTGGAATAAGATGCATGGTAGTATGTGCTGTATCTGTATCGGTAGTACCAGCCTGTATGTACTGTTCTGGTCTTAAATTGGTATCAAAAAGTTTATATTTTGTTTTGGTTAAAATGTTAGTGTATTTCAGTCATTTCGATGTGTTCCAGCCCATTTTGGCCAATACTAGCTTATATCGGTACGTATCGGCCCATATCGGTTGATACAAAATTTTAATATTTTAAATTAATTTTTAATTTTTTTATCACAACTATTTTGAATTTTCTATAACTATACTTAAAATTAAAAGCTATTAAATTAAATTATCGAACTTAATTAATAATTTTAAAACTTATATTTACGTATAAATATATTTATTTGTATGTAATTGAAATATATTTGTCTTTATATATAATATATAATATATTTTTATCAAAG
The DNA here is from genome assembly GCF_025698545.1 of Gossypium raimondii. Taxonomy (NCBI): domain Eukaryota; kingdom Viridiplantae; phylum Streptophyta; class Magnoliopsida; order Malvales; family Malvaceae; genus Gossypium; species Gossypium raimondii. Next base: position 4,028,238 of record NC_068577.1, on the reverse strand, counting down.
TAATATATGATTTATTAAAAAACAAAAAATTAGACTATATATATGTGGGTGAAAATATTTAAAACATCGATAAATCCAAAACGATACAAGTTCATCAAGATTGATTTCATTAATGTTGGAGATTAAATCGAATGTTTTCATATTTAGGTGACGAAATAAAGCACACAAATAAATAAGGGATCAAAGGTGAAATTTATCCTTATTTAATTGATGTTTTGTTTTTTTTATATAAATAAATTAATATTTGATTTTATGTTTTGTAGTTCTTTTGTGAACTCTCTGCTATTATGATGAAATTAAATATTTATGGAGTATGCAAGACACCATATTATTAGGGCAAAGCATTTTATACCATCTATTCCTCAATTCATAGCTTGATAAAATTAACATAGTAGATAATCATGTTTAAAAATATATCAAATTAAAAGTTAAACTATCACTATGGTAACCGCAGATAACGTGAATGACTAAAATGTAATATTTCAAATATAAATAACTAAAATATAATTTGATGATAATAATGGATATAATTGTAACTTAGAAAAATTAAAGTGTTAATATAAATAGAGCGATAAATAGGTACGGATTCAAGCTATATTATCTGATACCACCTTAATATTGTATAAAAAGGATAAACCCATTGTACAAGCCCAATAATGCCCGGGCCCGCACAAAACAAAGCATGCATCCAGTTTTTTTTCTAGTAGGCCTAAACCCATCAAGGCCCAAATATCCCATTTGACCCAAGCCCCATCAGCCTAAAACAAAAAAAAAAACCCTAGCTTCCTAGCCACTAACAGTTGCCGCAAGCTGCAACCGCCCCCGCATATTGCGCCCCTCGCTCCCGCACGTCGCATCTGCCGTTCCACGCACGTCGCGCGCATTCTTCTCCAAGCAATACCTGCAGCAACAAACACAAAGAAAACAAAGAAGAAAAGGGGAACAAAACAGAATAACAAAAATTGGGGGAACAATATTTATATTTTTTATTTTCGTTTCGGCTATAAAGCCGAAAAGATTGTCAAGTAAGAGGGGGATTTTTCAGGGTAAAAAGGATACGAAAATAGAGAGAAAAGAAATTGAAAGAGAAAATTTTTTGAATAAAAGGTTTTTTTTCTCTTCCTATTCTGTCGGTGTTTTTTTAGATTATTTGTTTTGTTTTTTTTAACTTTTGCTTAAGCTATAAAGAAAAAGAGGAGAAAACTTACCTTTTTTCGTCGGAGTTGTTGGATCGTCGCCGTCTCCGTCGCAATCGGAGGCCAGGCCGAGATCGGGGTTTGGAGCGGCGGCGGCGGCTAAAAGTTGGAACCCTAGCAGAGAAAGCTAGGGTTCATCAGTTTTTGTTTTGAAGAAAATGGCAAAAAATGAATGGTTTTAGGAAAAGATGTTGGTTTTATACAGGCATAAAACGACGTCGTTTAGGGCCTGTTTTAGTGGCCCAAAAATTACGCCGTTTGGTTAGGGAGATCCGCGCGCCGACCCGACCCGGTTCCAGGATCCGCGTGTATTCCTTTAAATGGTCCATTTACGCATTTGGTCCTTCAAGTTTTAAAATCGTTTTTAAATCAGTTTTTGTTTCTTTTAAATGTGGTCGCACACTTTGCTTTTGTTTCATTTTGATCCTTATTTAAATGCACCGTTTGGGGAGAGGGATTATTTCCATTTTGGCCCCCCATGTAATGTGCGTGTGGCAGATTAGTCCTTCGTTTTATTTTAATTTCATTTTTTTTTGATTATTTTGTTTTTGCAATTCAATTGTTTTTTTTGTTTTAGAAAAAGAAAATCGATGCTTACTGTCATTATTCTCATTATTGTTTATTACTATTTGTATTATTTGTATTATTTTTATATTTATATGCATGCGACGTCTTTATATAATATGTATATATTGTCTTATATTACTTATACATATATCATACATAGGTTTTATTATATTTCCTAACTTTTATATACATATATAAATATTTTCATTTTTAGTTTTTTTCCTTTTGTAAATATGAATACATATTTTTTTATATATATATATACATATATATTATTCTTCATAATTTTTTCCGTACATACATATTCTAAAATGTACATTCACTTCCTATAGCATATACATTTTTTTAAAATATTTTTTTACTATTCTATTCCATTTTTTATGTATATACGTACTGTACATAGATATAAGTATTTTAATATACGTATACATATTTGCATGTTTTACCAATTTATATATACTTATACATTTTTGTTTTTTTGTAAATATATACACATATGCATATCTTTATACTTTTGTTTTATTTTTACGATTTTCATACTCATACATACATGCATTTTTTTCCTTCCATCTTTTATATGTATCATTGTATATGTGCATTAAGTATATGCGTATACATGTTTGTCAATTTCTTGGTATATTGTATTTGTATATATATATTTGTAAATATTTATTCGTATATGCTGTAAAATAAAGTATATGTATCATATTGTATATTAACTTTTTAACATACCCTTTCGAAAATATATTTTGGTTTTACCCATTCATCAAAGTTATTTTCTTGATTCGAAGGTTTTTTTTGAATAAAGACATTATTCGAAGTTTGGGGATTTTCAAAGGAAATTGAGCCCTAACGTATTGGGTTCAGATTTTCTTTGTTAATCTTAAATGACCGAGAATATTCTTTATTCAAAATGCATGAGCATAAAAATCATTTTTGGGAACTTAACTTGTCGTGCCCTAACGCATTGGGTGTGGCATGTTACTTTCTCGAAATGAAGATTTTCGCATAAAATAAAGTGATATTCAAAGTTTGGGGATTATGAGGGATTGTACCCTAACGTATTGGGACTCGATTTCTTTACATGACTTGAACAATTGATTATCCTTTTTCAAATTCCATCATTTGAGCTGATTTTAAAATCTTTTTAACCTTCGACACTAAAACATTAAATGATCAATTTGGTATCGATTTTGGGCGTTACGAGGGTGCTAACCCTTCCTCGTACGTAACTGACTCCCGAACTCATTTTCTCAAAATTCGTAGACCAAAATAATTTTTAAGGTGAGCCGATCACACCTTAATAAAGGATCAGTGGCGACTCCAGTTTAATTTTGAAAGTCGACAACCAAATTTTTGTTTTTAAAAAAAACGGTTTCGTCACCCATATTCTTCGATAATCATTCACCATTATGATAAAAGAAAAATACACAATTGTAAGATTTGAAATTAAAAAGAAAGGAATGAAATAGAGTGGAGTTGCAAATTTGAAGACGCTCAAACTTGGACGGCGGCGGTAACGGTGGTTCATTTGAGGCGACGGCAAAGGGTGATTCCATCACCAACAGGGAGCATGCAGATCTCAATCCTAGGGTCAACAGCAAGAGCCTTGTTGAGTTCCAAAACAAAGTCTCTATAATACCTGACGTACTTCCTGAGCGGAGCATCAGGCGGCGCCACCACCGAGCCGTTCCATAGGGTGTTGTCGTAGCCGATTAAACCTCCCACTTTCACCAACTCAATCAACCTCTTATGGTAGTTTAAGTAGTTGTCCTTATCAGCGTCCACGAATATGAAGTCAAAGGATCCGTGATTCTTTTCCTGCCATTCAATTTTCCCATTTAGTATCAAACAAAAAAAGAAGAAGAAAAATGGATGGTTGGGGTTGGTGAAAATTTTACATCTTGGACAAGTTCATCAAGAACTGGCATTGCAGGCCCTTCTTTGAAATCAATTTTGTGAGCAACACCAGCTTTTTGGATTACAGGTAGACCCAACTCGTAGTTTTCTCTGTTAATATCCATGGCGAAGATCTGCAAACATATTTTGAAATGAAAATGGCATTGATTTTCCGGCGTTGTTTTTGAAGGATTAAAAAAAATTTCAAATCATTAGCTACCTTCCCATCATCGGGGAGAGCAAGGGCCGTGGCTAAAAGAGAGTAGCCAGTGTAAACACCAATCTCCATGGTGTTCTTGGCATTGATCAACTTAAGAAGCATGTTCAAGAATTGGCCTTCATCAGCTGATGTTGTCATAAGGTTCCTGTTTTTTTAAACCAAATCAACAATAGTCAGAATCTCCAACCCAGAAAATAAATGGGGGTGATAGATTTTAATATCTGAATCAAGAAATATGAACCATGGATGCTTGGCTGTTATCTCTCTGAGCTCTTTCATGGGTTCAGGCTCCCTGGGATATACACTTGTCTCCAGGATATACTGTAAAAAAAAAAAAACTCATTAATGAAATCAAAGAAACTAATGCTAAAAAACATGTAGGAAGAAGGTTAAAGTTAAAGATGATGATACCTGGTAAAGAGCATCGCTTTGTAAAAGGCTCTTATGGCCAACTTCTTGGTGCCTACCAGCCTGAGATTGCTGCTGCTGCTCTTCTGTTTTGTTGGTTGCCATTTGCCACTACTCTTCTAAACCTTCTTTCTTTTGTGGGAACTGTGTATTATGCCTTTGAATGGTAACCACTAAATTTGAGCTGAAAGAGGGACATGAGAGGAGCTTATATGGAAGTTGAAACTCCCGGTTGGAACCAACCATTTCGGGTTTACCAACCGGGTCGGGAGTTGGTGAACTCCCAAAACTCCTTTGGGACCAGTTCTGCACTCACTCTATGACCGCATGTGCAATGTGATGACTCAAATGGATGAGGTGACTGTATGCATGAGTTGTGATATCACTTTCCTTATTAAGCTTTTGCAATATTATATTGATAACCAAAGGTAACAAAGGCATAGGAGCCTTGGACAAAATTGTTGGTTCATATGAAAAATGATACCCAAGTTGGTTTATTCAGCGGTGTGTTGATTGGGGATGATAATGGTGGGATCCACCAATTATGGTGTTGGTTTATATGGAGAGTTGGTAAGAGGGTTGGTGAAATTGGGGAAAATTAGACGTTTTGAGGGTCAAATGTTACTAAATTATTATCCCATGAAATTGAACACCGCGTTCGGTGAAGATAATGACAGTCCACTGCTTTGGGTCAAAGCTTGGTACTCAATTCACAAAATATTAATAATAAAATGGTACTAACAACCCCTTTTTCGTATTTTGACATTATTATTCATTATTTTGTTGAGGGAATATCAGAAGTGTCTTGAGAGAGCATGATTATTTCACAAGCTAGTCCCCTTGCATTTTGGATGTGACCAGAAATTCTCAAATGGGATTTTCATATGATTTTACATTTAATCATGTGTAATGCGGGTATAAATATATATATTTTAGGACTAAACCTCATTCGTCGGGTTACTTCTTTAGGTTCGAAAGTCTGTCGTTTATGCAAAAATATAGATTCGAAAAATAATTTTAAACAAAAATAAGGCTCATTTCTAAATGGGCCGAGCCTCAAGTCGGTTTTTTTGCTTTGGTCCGGCCCGACCCGAATCTATTGTTTCCCTGATGTTTTGTTACTTATCTGTTGTTATTATTTGAATGTTGTATATTTGCTATTATTTTAGAGCCATTTGTTTTCTAAGTTGCAACTATCTTAGTGCTATTTAAGTATAAAAACTTTTTTTAATGTATTTCCAATTTATTGGAAAATATTTATTTTAATATTTTTAGTGTATTTTATGTATTATATTTTTAAAATTTATTTTTATATAAAAATAATCTAATTTTCTTTTACTACGGACATATCAAATCGAGTTTGGTTTAGCTCTTTTAATCTGGGTCATTCTTGAGTAAAATTTAGACCTATTTTTCAGGTTAAGCTGACCCGAACTCATAAAACAAACTTTAAATTTTATATCAGTCCAATCAAATCGATAATCAGGTCTATTTGGAACTTTGTTTTTATTGATTTTTGGATAAGCTCCTTTTAGTTATCCCTTAAAGTGAGGTTATTGCATGACGAGGAAAAGAGGGTTTGAGGTCAATCTCGAATATCTTAAAATCCGACCGACCGAGAATTGAGGTTTGTGTCGGAGTTCTTCCGACGGATAACATTATCTTTTTCGAACCCTTCTTTTGGGGCAAGTGTGTTTGTTTTCGTGAAACTCAGTTACCAATATTTTGTGGGTTGTCTATTGGGATTTTAATTGGGTTGGACTTAATCTAATGGGCTTTTATTCTTACCCAATAGAATTATTTCCCAATTTATTAGGAATAGACAATATCTTACTAACCAAATTAAGATGTTTTAGGGTTTATTTATATTTGTATGATTTAAAAAAATTTATTTAAAGCACTCTATTAAAAAATATTATTATTATTATAAGCATTAATATTGAAATTTTAAAAAATCACAAGTGAGGGTTTTTTGTATTCCATTACTAAAATATAAAATAATTATAATATTAAAATAGAAATAGAAATAAAATTAATTAATATATTTAAAGATTTATACCCATATTTAAATATACCTAAAACATATAATATATAATATTATTATTTTGAAAAAATAATAAATTTTGAATAAAATTAGGTGCAACAACAATTATTATTTATATTCATAATCTTTTTAACTTTTAAATCAAATGAAACATACTTACACTTTTCTAAAACTCCTCATTCAAAAACCAAAGATTTGGTTGGCCCAATTTCATCCTTCACTAATTTCTAATTGTCAAATTTTAGTTTTCGTCCATTTATTATGCATAAATCCTTATACTTTAATTTGGTATAATTTAATTTCTATATATTTATAATATTATTAGTTAATCAAATTAGTTAATGAGGTTAATCATTTCAGTCAAAATATTAATGTTTTCTTTTTCTTAAAACATCATTTTCATGATGATTGATATTGTTTTTTTTTCTTAAAATCATCATTTTCTATTCATCATGTTGTCATAGAATTTTTTATATGGGAAGAGAGTAATTTAAAAAATCCATTTTAATATTTTAATAAAAATAATTAACGATATTAACTATTTAAATTAACCCATGAATAGAATGCTACATTATGTTACATTAAAATATAAATGATAAAAACATCAAAACTACAATTTAACCAATTAGAAATCAATTAAACTGCCTTTGCTTGCTATATCATACTTGGTTTCCCATTCCAAATACCAATCAGTGTTAGATCCCTCTTACTATTTTTTACACAAACAAAGTTATATTAACATTTTATAAAATATTGTCGATTGAGGCTTAGCTCGATTGGCATAGACATTATTGTCAATATAAGAAGACGTGAGTTTGAGTGCACTGAAACGCATTATCATCCTATTTATAGATTAGGAAAAACTATAGGTAATTTTAAATATTATATAAAAAAACAAATATCACTAAAACCGATAATAAAATTTTTCAAAAGATTATCCAACATAAAAAAAAAGAGAGAGAAATAAAACAAAAGGGAAATATGATAAATTGGTAATGCATGAAGGCTACGTGTAGTACAAAAACGCCTTTTCTCTACGGCTTAAGTCATCGCTCTCAACTACATATATCGGTTACTTTTAGATGTAGTCAATCTATTTGAGTTACTTCCCATTTCAATTTACTTTTATTTAATTTTAAATTATTGTGAAGGGTTAGATTTTTCGAGTCAAATTATTATGAGTTGAAAATCATTTCAGTTTTTATCATTTCGAGTCCCATTATTTCATATTATTTGTTTGGCTATTTTGGATGAAGACTATTTTAAATTTTTGTTATGATAATCGGTATCATATCAATCGATATGTATTGATTTAGTTATATCGATTCGTGTCTACTGATATAAAATTTTAATGTTTTAAGCAAATTATTAAATTTTTGTCTTAGCCATTCTATTTTTTAATAATTACTTAAAAAATTAGATAGTTATTACATTAAACTATTGAATATAATTAATAATTTTAAAATTTATATTTTAAATCAAGGTAAGATAAATGACCGATGAAATTGTTACCTTTATTTTGAGCTATGAGGTGGAGTTGGTGGTGTTAGGGCTACTTTCTCTATTTGTTAAGTGGCTTTGGCATGTAAATGGACGCTTGAATTTGCTTGGGACATGGGTTTCCATCAAATAGTTCTCGAGGTTGACTCTTTGATGACTATAAAAAAATTACGAATGTTCAGTGTGAATCGGTCTCACCTGAGTAGTTATATTTCAGACAACAAAAAATTTATTGAACGATTCTTTGAGTTGGGTGTGTGAGTTGAATCATGTTTAACAGGAGAATAATATTGTGGCTCACTAAATTTAGTTTGACGGTTGCGTCGAGTTACTTTTGGATTGAGGACGGACCAACAGACATGATGACCGTGGTAGCTCATGAGTGGTGTCTCTTTGGCCGTTAATGGCGATGGGATTGAAGTGCTCCGCTCATTTTGTCATGTTTGTGTGCTTCTTCAAGTGATCTTTGGTTAAGCAAATGTTGCTTGGCTGGTTTTCTTTAGATTTAAAAATGTTGGGCTATATGTCTTGCTTTTCATTTTTTCTTGTGGTCATATTTATTTTTTTGTGCTGTCTTGTTATATTATTCGAAGATAGTTTAATATTTTTATTAAAAAAATTAAAAAAATAATTAAAATTAAAGTATTTGAAACTCGTACCAATTGTATTAATAATATAATAAATAGTATTGTAAATGGGATTTAAGGTCGAAATATTTGGAATTAATGGTTTGACAGCTAAAAGGCAGTACCTGTTTTTGTGGCCAAGGAGGAAGGCCCTATTTCTAGCATAGCATACTTGTTGTTAAACCCATTAATTTCAGATATTCTGACATTAAATCTCATTACTTTTATGACTCGTATAACAAACAAACTTACTTTTTTGACTCATACATCTTCATAGCAAACAAATTAATTTTTATGACTCATACTTTTACATAACAAACAAACTTACTTTTATGACTCATATAAGATAGTGAAACATCTAATCACATCTAATCACATCTAATCACTTTCATAGTATGTTCTAACATCAGAAGTGAGATTCAGTTATTCTATCATCTTTGTTTTTTCTTCTTTAGCTTTGTAGCACTTTATCTCCATCTGTTCAAGACCATCACGTGACCTGTCAAGATTATCTTCTACTTCTATAGGTGATGTCTTTTCCTGCGAATTAGTCCAAATTAGCGTGTTTTCTATTGCACGGGTAAAAAACCATGGATAGTCTTGTGACCATTCTTTTAACTTATTATTTTTAAAGTTTTATTTATTTTAATTTTATTATAGATATTTTATTATCTCTTTTAATAATTTATTGTTTATTATTTTTAAACCTACTTAAAGAAAATTTATAAGTATATTGTTAATTTATTTTACTTATTTATTATTATTGTTTTACCATATCAATTTTTAAAAATGAAAAAATAAAAGAAAAAACCAATGTTGCAGACAGAATACACCTGTTATCTTCCTCTGTCTCTCTCAGATCATCTCATCCATTTTTTCAGTGGTTTTGTTTTGTCCTATTTTGTTGATCTCTTCTTTTTCCTTTTCTTATTTAAATTATCATTAAAAAAAACCCTATCTGAAACTCAGACCAAAATAACAAGGAGAAGGAGAGAGCAAGAGAAAAAAAGTACAAAATTCCCAAAATAAAACTAGAAAGAAGGGAAATAAAAGAAGCAATCCCTGTGACTCCTCTCCTTAAAATAATCAAACACCTGATTTCTTTTTTCCTTTTTTAATTTTAATGGTTTTCGTTTCATCGTCTCAGCTTTCTTTTTCAGGTATTTTTCTCTTAATCCAGATGATAGTAGTTTTGATGATCGAGAATAGTTGTTTTTTCAAGATCATTTCACTTTACCCTTTTTGGGATTTCTTAGTTTTTTGGTAATTTTATGGTTATTTTCTTTATTTTGAAATATTACGAGGGATCGAGGTCGACCCATGTTGGGTTGTTTGCTAATTTTCCTTGTCAATTTTAATCGGATATTTATTTTAATCATCTGATGCTTTTTTTTTTCTAAAAGAAAAAACTAAATGGAGGAAGAAATGGGGTTGGATTTTTCTGGTTTTCTCACATTTTTGTCAAAAGACCAAAGCTTTACTAGCACTGAAGCTTTCTTTATTTGGGTTTGTTTCCCTTTAGTTTGATGGGGTTGTCAATGTGATAAAATTTGTGTTCTTTTTCTTTGTTTTTCCTTTTTTTGATGCAGATGCTTAATTTTGCATTCTTGGATTGCTGATTCTGCAAACTACATTTTGTTGATTTTGTAATTTGAGGCTTGAAACAAGCGACACTCTGATCTACAAGTTCCCGTATTTCAGCATTTTATTCCTTTTTGATCTACTTATATTGCCTAACAAGCACATTATATGTGGTAATAATTTAATATCAATGTTGTTCTATCTAGCTTGTAGTTGGTTATGGTTGTCAATGCATGGAAATATTGATAAAGTTGTAGTTGAGTTGTAGGCTAGTAGTAATTAGCTTTGATTTGTTTCTACTTGGTCTTGGTGCTGTGAATTTGACTGCTTGATCTGCACTTAATGTGAATGGCTGGTTATCAAGCTTTGTCATTTTGCACTGAATTGAGTGGTTGTGAAGTATTTTTGTATGTCAAAATGGAAGGCAGAAATATATTGGAAGAAAGAGTGATTTGCTAAGCTGGTATTGGAGATTCCAATTATCTAGATTCATATTGTATTTACAATTGTGAGTTCCTTGAAGTGATATTGAATATGAATGTTCAGCATGTGAGATGATGAAAAGGGTGGGTTAATTGGTGTTAAACATAAATTACACAAAATATGAGCTCCTCAGTTCTGGTAACTTTGTTTCGCACATGCTCAGGTGCATTTTCATATGTTGCATGAGAGACTATGCCAATAAGAGAGAGTAGCAGCCACAAGTATCTTATGTCCTGAACCAGAGAATTATCGCCTTATGAATGCCATACCGAATTTCCTGGGGTAAAGACATAGTGAACCAACTGCTTTCCTTAAACTGTCAACCTTTCAACTACTATCAGGTCATATCTTGATCTCTAATTGACCTGGCATGCTAGAAACTAGAACTGTTGGTGTTCTGTTTTTGTTTTACTTGGCCTGTTAGGATATCAAGTTGCATGCTATGTAACATAAAGTTGTTCTTGCTTGCACATTCTCACAAAAATCAATATCCATTTGCAACTGAGGTAGTTATTTCTTTTGGGTTCAAGATGTTAACTGGTTGGGCCTTTCATTTGCAGACATACGTAACCTGGGAAAGCTGGATAACTCAGGAGCTTCAGAACTTATTCTGTAAGATGTGGTTGCAATATTGTTTCTTTTTATTACTTTACATAATTCCCTTGGATGACCCCTCTCCTTATTTCTCCCCTTTTAATAACTGAAATGCGAATTTGGATATTATGCTTATCTTTTCAGGTTTTAACTACCAGTCTGATCTTGTGATCCCTTTCGTATTTTGACCTGAGAAATGCGGAGCTTGAATGGAGACTTGTTCTGAAAGTTGGAATAGTATTTAGTGTCTCAGACATATTTCTAGGTGGAATATATCTTCCCTGATGCAAGGTCAGGGGGGCACCATTGACTCTTTCCCTGAAACTGTTAACATTGATGAGGGCTCTGGTCCCAATGACACGAGCATTGGTCAACCAAATTCTTTGCACAACATGCTGAATCCTGTGGAAACTCGGTTATCCAATTATGCAATGTCTTCTAGTGGGATGATGCATGGAAGCACTGTTACTCCCGATGTTCAGAGTGTTAGTGGCTGGAGTTCTGGGGAACCGAGCTCTAGATTGAGAATTCAAAACCAGGTGATGCACGATGTTCTAAATCACCATCTTAATGATGATGGAACAAAAATAGAGCGTGGTTGGCCTTCTTATGGTGCTCATGTTGGGGCTGCTCCAAGGTCAGAAGAAAGGCGGATTGAGCCAGCAAATGTCATTTTTCCTGGGAGACTGAATAATGGTCGAAGTGGCAATCAGGTCCGAAGTGGGCCCATATTTTTACAAGGTTCAAGCTCTAATCATAGCCCACACAATGTGAATCTAAATGAAGGGTTTATTAGCAGCAGTGGTAATTCAAGGTCGAGTGTGGGAACTGGTATAGGTCTTAATCTCCACAACTCAGTTGGACTAGAAAGAGAACAGATTTCTAATGCCAGTGTTTCTTCTGATAATGTTGGTAGTTCTTCTGGAAGCTCTAATTATATGGGGGAGGAAAATAATGATGGTTCTGGCACTTCTTTGGGCAGTTGGGGTTTATCCTGCAAAAGGAAGGTTCTTGAAGGTACTTCTGGACAGTCTTATTCTGCTGGTACTTCAAGCTGTTTTCAACAAATTGAAAATGCTGCTTGGCATGCTGATCCTGCTCGTAACGATGCTTCTAGCAGCTTGAGTTTATCGACACCCTCTTGGAATCTCCTTAATGTTAGTCCTCCTGATCAGCCGAATCCAAGAGTTGGGCTTGGTATGAGAGGAGTAATTAGTGATGCATTTCCTTCTACCTTAAGAAGAGCAAATCCAGGAAACCAACAAGGACCTTTACCCCATAGTTTATCATCAACTGGGGTTGCTGGGCATTCTAGTTTCGGCTCTCCTGGTCGTTCTAGAGCTGCCCTGTTTGGTGACTCTCTAGACTTGAGATCCACAGCTGCAATAGCTGGAAATTCTAGTTCTGCGTCGACTCAACCTCATATGAGGACCACTTCTGTTGTACCGAGAAATGTAAATCCTTTCCCTTGGAATGGTACTTCTGGTTTAAGAGCTGCGAACCCATCAAGTTCTACTAATTTTGGAGAGAGAGCTGCTGCATTACGGGAGGAACCAAATATAAGAAATATCCCTAGAATCAATGCAGAAAATACCATGTTTGTACCAGCAACTGAGATGAGAAATTTAGCACAAGATCCAACAGGTTGGAATTTGGCTTCTGGAAATATTAGTACTTCTGGAGACTTTTCATCTACAAGTCGACCTGGGCCTAGTTCAAGCATCCATCCTTTGCCAACTCCTGCCTGGATTCCTCCCCAAAACCCACCAATTCATAATCAACAAAGACTATCAGAATTTGCTCCCTGGTCTTTATTTCCTCCAATTGATTCTGAACCTGGTGGTCGTAGTGGCCATTTTCCACCATTGTCTTCAGGCCCTTCTGCTTCCTCACAAGAGACAATGGTGCCATCTGGATCGAACATCCAGGGTAACAATCAACCATACCCTAGGTCTGCATTCATATTGGAGAGACAAGATGATGATGTTCTTGGGATGCCCCATTCGTTGCGAGCTTTGGCTGCTGACATCGAAGGGAGACACCGGCTAATATCTGAGGTTTGTTTCTGAAGGTCATTTTGCTAAATTTTAACTTCATTGCCTCTGTACATTTATATGTCTAAGGCTTCCTGAATAGGATTTGCTCTCAATAAATTCTAATACTTAATAGTAACAAATTTGGCTTTCCAGATAATGATGATTAGCAGCATTCTAGAATCACCTAGTTATCCATTTCTATGATATGCAGCGAAATTTAGTAACGAATATTGTGTTTATACACATAAAAATTTACACCCCTGCATGCATGCACACATCTGGTTTATGCACTCATACAAACAAATAAACCATAAATATGTTCTAAGAAGACGGTTTGGTTTCAAAATTGTTGTTCTTTTGTTTTCCACATTTTATGTTTGATGTTCTTCACAAATTCATTTTGGGTTGGATATTTAGTAAGTACCTTTATTTATCCATTTATGTTAGATTGAACTGTCAAGGACAAAAGCAGATTTTTAAATTCTTTTCTTTCTATTTTCATTTTGATATTCCCATTGGATTATCGGTTTGTAGGTGTTGTTTTATGTAACACTTGCACCCACCTCATCCTCATCAAAAAATTTCATCCTTTAAAATCATATCACACTCTTATGCTTATTTTATGAAAGAAAAAAATAACTTGTCCAGTTTTAAAAAAAATTCCCCTTTGTAGTTTCATACAGGGTATTGTGGCAACTATTTATAGTTTGCACTTTCAGAAAGAATCAATACAGTTAACATGTTATATTAGTGCTTAATCAAATTCTGATTTAAAATTTCCCTTTCTGAACATTATTAAAAGTTTATATAGGATATTCTAGCATTAATATAAGAATGTTAAAACATGAAAGAAATATGAAAACCTGTAGTAAACCAGGCTCCTTATCACATCATTTATTTGAGTCTTTCTGCAAGCTATTTGTGTCATCTATAGCTATCATTTTTCCTTTTAAAGCTTCTGCAAGCTGTATACTCTATATCCCTGCCGATGTTCATCTTTCATATCTAGTTCATATTTTAGTTTGGATTGAATTATCTGTTGCCATTAGTGCTTTCTGTCCCGCGCATACAAGTCATCTTTTCACCACATTTTTGTACCAGTTTGTGACCTTTTCCCACCTAAATTTTTAATTAAGATACGAAGTCTTGAGCAATCTCAACCTAGAAATGAAAATGGGCAGTTTGTATCTACTTTCAATCTATTTTTATAAATGATTGAAATGCATATTCAATTTTTACAAATATATTAAGTAGAAATTTATGAAAGTCAGGTGCTGCGTATTAGTCTCTCTACTAAAATGCTGTTGTTCACTCTTCTCTCAGGTTTTTTTATGTTTTGGTTTTATTTTTTTCTGCTCAATTTTGTTGGATGTTGATATCTCTATTTACCTCTCCTTCAATACTTTCTAGGAAAAAATAGTTCTGAAACCATCTCTGTTTTTTTCTCAATTCCTGGTTATGCAATTCACATCTGTTAGTTTACATAATCTGTTTATACTATTTGCTTTTTAGCTTGTTAATTTATTCCCTTTCAGAAAATAATGTCTTTTACAGAATCTGATGAATTAAGTTTGAGATAAACGATATGCATCACTAAAATTATAGTTTTCTATAATTGCAGTTGAACATAAGGAAAAAAAAAATTCTAATAACTTGCTGCTTATGTTGTTCTCCTTGTATCAGATACGCCAAGTCTTGAATGCCATGCGTAGGGGGGAGAATTTACGAATTGAGGTTTGGTTTCTGTTTCATGCCATTATGTTGCCACGACATTTTCATAAATAGGTCGTGAGCTAGCAGCTGAATTTATTTTTATTTATTATTAATTTTTGGCAACACTGGCTATAATGATTTTGCTGGCTAATGTTGAAAAGATTCATTTCCTTTTCTTTTTGCATTTTATCTTACATACCTGTTTTATTTATAGGTGATATGGCTGTGCAACTCATTTCCCGTCCCATTTATTAAAATTTTCTCATACCATATTATCCAAAATACAACTGAACTGCTATAAGAACATTTCTATTAGCGTTGATTTTTGTGAAAACGTATATATTTCTTAGGATGAGATTAAAAACTTAGCAGCTTCATGTGGTTAGATAGCTTTGGTGTAAATGTTTCTCTTCTTTGGTGCTAATGTGGTTAGAGACTGTTCTCACCATTGAGAACAGATTCTGTATGACTTTGTTTTACTAGCTTAGTCTTGAATGATCTGTCACCGATTGTTTTTATGCAAAAAGCATATTATTGGATATTTTGGTGCGTAGAAAGTTTGTTTGACATCTATAGGTCGCTAACTAGATTGCTTCAGCAATTGAATATATTTTTGATGTGGGGACACGGTGATGTTCCCTTGTTTTAAGCAACATTTCGGCTCATATTGCATATAGTCTAGTCTTGTTTTTATGGTTGAGGTCACATGCATGGCTTCATATCCTCAAAGCAACACTTCTTCTTGCAGCCTTTGAAGCTTAGCATTCATGGATCAAAATATACTACACCCTATGGTCTTTAAAAAGGAAAAGAAACAGGTTTCCGACTTTGGAAATACTGAAAACATATCTAAGTACTTGCTAAACAGATTTCCACAAAATGAGGGATAAAGAACTCTATTAGTAGAGCACCCCGGTAGACCCTGGAAAGGGCTCTGTTGTCTGAGAATAATTCATAGTCCTTCCCACATGATATGATGTTGTATGACATTAGATCTTTATGTGATACCCTTACAGGATTATATGGTGTTTGATCCATTCATATATCATGGTATGGCTGAAACCCATGACAGACATAGAGATATGCGCCTTGATGTTGATAACATGTCTTATGAGGTAAAAAGGGATTGCTGTTTTTTGTTCAATCACTTCACATTGGACGTTATTCTTCTCACATTGCAAATGGAACGCTAGGAATTGTTGGCATTAGAAGAACGCATCGGAGATGTGAGCACTGGACTGAACGAGGAAACCATTCTGAAGCTGCTGAAACAGCAGAAGTACTCATCCACCACAACGGAATCCACACAAGAATTGGAACCCTGCTGTATCTGTCAGGTATGATGCTCAATGACAGATAAGCTGCTTTAAATAACTTCATTCATCTCACCTGTTACCTTGTCCGAACTTTAACGATGGCAGGAGGAATATGCAGATGGGGATGAGACTGGGACACTAGATTGTGGACATGACTTCCACACAAACTGCATCAAACAGTGGTTAATGCTAAAAAACCTGTGTCCCATTTGTAAAACAACAGGCTTGCTCAAGTGAGAGCAAAGGCTGTTGTGAGATCCAATAATAGGGTTGGGACTTGGGATTATATATAAAATATATATATCTGATTCAAACTGGCTTTTCTTGCCCTTGATCTGTAACATTCAAGGCGACGGAGCCGCTGTTAAGGTTACGAATTGCAGGATGAGTTTGTTGAATAACTTGCATAAAGCATCATGACGATGATAAACTAATTTGAAATAATATCTATTTTATGACATTATCAAAGCTTTGAAGAATGTCAATGGTAGTAGTTTTTAAACATGTTGATCATTTGAAGAATGTCAAGGCATCAACTGGGATGTAGGATAGATTCTTGATGATGATGGTGGTGGTGGGAAGAATAATGGTCTGGCAGTTTGATATATGATGAATGATGAGACATGTATATATATCATCAGTTCATCATCATCATCATCAACTCCACTATCTTTTTCCTTCTGCATGTACAGATTTTAGCAGCCGTTTTATTTGTTGTAGCGTGGACAACACATTTCTAACACTTTATCATTCTATGCCCAAACTCTCTTTCTATAATTTACTATTTACTTCCAATATTTTATACCTTCAAATAAGGTATTTTTTTTGTAGCTAAATAACACAATATACATGTCCCAATTGTTTTTATTTGTAATATTAGTATGCCTATGCATAATTAAAACCACATACATATAAAAATTGGGATTTTTAAAAAAATACATAATATATTATATATTTTACATATTTTTTAGATGTCAACTTTCAAATATATGAGTTAGAGCATATTTTCAATTTTTTTTTCAGATAAAGTGAACCTACCTGAAGATGATAAGCTAAGTTGCATGCATGCATGCATGGGATAGCATTAATTAACAAATAGAAACAAAAATGAGTAATTGCTTTCGATAGACCTTTTCATGGCTGGACTAGTAGGTCCGTCTAAAATGTAAGAGAGTTTAAATAAAAATATAGGCTTGAAAAATGGACTTAGACAAAAAAAATAAGGTTCGTTTTTAAACGAGCCGGACCTTGGGTAAGGCATTTTTTGCCCGGGCCTGGTCCGAATTCACTTAAGGACAAAAAAATTTGTTATTTTTTTTTGTTTTTTAATGCTATTTTCTTGTTATTTTCTCTCTATTTTGTTACTATTTTGTTGTTATTGTTTGGATATTGTATAAAACTTTGCTTTATTGTTAATTTTGTTATTATTTTAGAGGTATTTGTTAATTTGTTATTATTTTAGGTATTTGTTTGTTAAGTTGCATCTATCTTAATATTATTCAAGTATACATATTTTTTAAAATTTATTTTCAATTTGTTGGGAAATATTTATTTTTTAAAATAATATAAAAATTAATACGAGTGGGCTGGACCCGAATTTTAACATTTTTTTATAAGTCGGGCTTAGACAAAATTTTAGGTCCATTTTCCGGATCAAGCCGGACCTAAACCTAACAAAAGGGCCTAAATTTTTAATTGAGTCTGATTTGACTCGACCCATGAACACCTCTAGCTTTCGATAACTCATTAGAGTTTAGAAAGGTCCTTCGCTAACATTTCTATTTATATATAAAAAGGAGAGATGTAATTCATAATTCTTTTTATGGTTTTTAAAAATTCGACTGTTATGTTTGTTGCTTTATTGCCGTAAATATATGTCTGAATAATTTTAAAAGGTTTAACCTTTTACTTTTTCTTCAGAAAAAAATTATGTAAGAACCTTTTAATGGTTAAATAGATATATTTATTTTATATTTAAGTGTTTAATTAAGTTAGTGTTACGAGTCAATATATAAAAATTTAATTATTAAAAATAATAAATATTAATAAGAGGGTACTTTTTTATCTTTCTGTATTTAAAATCAATTTAAACCCAAAATAAATCTAGAAAAATAACACAATGTTGAGACTTGAAACACCATAATCTTTAAAGACTCAATTTTACCATTTTAACTAAAGTCACATTTTTTATACTTTTTTATAAATATATATATATATATATATATATATATATATATATATATATATATTTACATTATTTTTACTCACAACTTGAGTGCCATAAAATAGTATTAATAAGAACAACATTATGAATCGATTTAGTAGGGATATTAGATTAAAAATTTAATGTAGGAGAAATACAATTATATTGATAAATTGAATTGCTAAGATATTAATCACACAAAATTGTATATAAACATATAGAACTAAATTATTATTATTATTTTGATAATTGAAGGTAGGGATGAGGTTGTTAGTGATCAGGGGCGTAATTAGGTGGGCTGGTAGTAGACCTGTCTATGGGTTGGGCCGAGCCCGAAAATTTTTTTGGCCCGCCTCCTAGGCCCGGGCCCAACCCGGCCCCAAAATATGGGCCTGAAATTTTGTCCAGGCTCGGCCCGGGAAAAATATCATAAGCCTGAGCCCGGCCCATTTTTTAAAACACATTAAAAAATTATTTTAAAAATAAAAAAATAAAAATATTTTAAAAGTATTTTAAAATTAAAAAATAAAAATAAAAAATATATTTATTATATTCGGGCCGGGCCGGGCCAGGCCCGAGCTAAAAAAGTAGTGCCCGAGGCCAGGCCCATTTTTTAAACGGGCCTTATTTTTTTTGCCCAAGCCCATATTTCGGGCTTATATTTTTACCTGAACCCTCCCATATTTCGAGCGGGCCGTCGGGCCGGGCCAGACCGCCCGGCCCATGGACAGGTCTAGCTGGTAGTGTCTTAGTCCCCCTTAAAATGAAAAAAGATTTCCTTTAGGCATTTTAAAATTTTTAAAATTTTAAATTTGTAAAGGTAAAATTGTACTTTGGCCTCCTAAATATAATAAAATTTAATTTAATTCTTTAAAAATTATAAAGATATAAACTATTAAAATAGTGAAATTACATTTTTACTACCATAAAAATTATAATTTAATTTCTGCCTCTTTAAAAAAATCTAATTTTGCCCTGTCAGTAATTAAATTTATGCTCTCATGACACAACATAAATATTCTAATACTAATGTAATAAAATTTTCTCATTCTATTACGGGAGCAAATGTCATAGAAGTTATAATGAAATTATTCAAAAAATAAAAATAAAAATAAAAATAAAGTGACGGTTATCATGAGTTTTAAGTTGTGAGACCTTTAAAAGGAGAAAAAAAACATCTATTTTAAAATTTATCGAAATAAAGTTTCGAGTTTTAATTACGTGTAAGTTTATAGACAAACTAAATAACATCAGAAAAATTAAATTAATTTAAATATTTTAAATTTAATCGAGATTTAATGTAATTTACGGTTTGGTACAACGCGGTTTGGAAGATACAAAAATATATATAATATATAAAATAGATGGACATACGTTTTTGTTTAGATTCTGAGTAACGGCATAGGCTTATGATTGTATTTTGGGCACTTCCTTGTTGAAAGACAATCTCTTTTTTCTTGTTTGCCACCTTTTAAACGTCTTCTCTCCTCTCTCTCTTTTATCTTCTCAATTCAGCCATGTCTGCCACCCCTGGAAGTTTCTTCTTATGCGAAAACCACCCATTTCCACCACCTTCTAACAACAATTCAGGCGGTGGTGGTGCCAATGGAAGCGAAGACAACAACCAACATGAAAAGCAACCTCTGCAAGACTCCACCAACAACAAGAGAGGGGGCGAATCGGATCATGAAATGCATATATGGACCGAAAGAGAGAGGAGGAAGAAGATGAGGAACATGTTCTCCAACCTCCATGCCTTGCTTCCTCATCTATCTCCTAAGGTAAAAAAAAATATCCATACCATCTCTTTATCTCTTTAATCGCCATAAATTAACCTCCTGCTGCTATTCATTCATCACCAGAACTTTTTTTCCCTTTTAATTACATGGATTAATAAGTTAAAAGAAAGGAAAAATAATGGTTTTGGTCTTTCCATTATGTTTGAATTTAAAATTTAGTCCTTTAGTGTAATTTGGTAGTGGAAATAGGTAACACGGTTAATTATTCCAATTTTGTAACATAGATTTTAATTTTTTCTTATGTTGACGTGATGAGTTTGAGGGTTCTTCTGAAGAAAAAATCGTATCACCATTTGATCATGTTATATATTTGAATTGACTAATTACATTATAAGCATAAAGGACTAAATTACTTCAAATTGAAGTTTAAAGACCAAATCTTAAATTAAAACATAATATAGAGACCTAAATAATCATTTAACCTAAAAGAAAACGTAAGTTTCAGTTATGGAAAGTGCTTGTGTGTACCCAGATAGGTTCTTTCATTTGTTTATAGTTTAATATGGTAATGTATTTATTGTAGCTGAGTTGTCATAATCTGTTTAATTTTCCAAATCCCAGTTTTGTTTTGAAATGAACAATTACATCAGAAAGAAAAGGAAAAGTTTTGTAAGTACGGGATTAAGTCTTGAATTTTATGTTAATTAATTTGAAATTTACACAAATTTACTTATGAATTAGTGATGTGATTGGTAACTAATTACGGGGCGAAATCAAAAAAAGATTTAAGGGGTCGAAATTAAATTGTAATTTTTACAATAGAAAAAATTGTAATTTCACTATTTTAATAGACTATATTTTTATAATCTTTAAAGGATTAAATCAAAATTTTATATTTTAGGAAGCTAATGTGTAATTTTACCTTTATTAATTTAAAATTTTAAAAGGGTCATATGAAAAAATTTTCATTTTAGGGGGTCGGGGCCCTTACTAGCACCCCTAATTTTGCCACCGACTAATTATATCTTTTAAGATTTAGATAGTACTATTCATGGTTTGTTTCATTTGAGCACAACACAATTTAACCAAATCAATTAGTTGGTCGAACCGAATCGGTTAGCCGGATTAAGAACTAATTGATACACGAATCTAAACAAAAAGTGTTATACTTGTTTTTAAAGAAAATTGGGTAAATTGAAATACCAAAAAAAAAAAAAATTTAAAGTAAGATAAAAAGGAGGAAATTAAAAAACTAACTTAATAAATGATATTTATGTCATTGCTGTTATTAAGTTGTGTTTATAATTTTGTTTTTACTTTTCCCTATTTACTTAATTTTCGGGAATTTTTAATTTTGGATTAGTGACCTAACATTAATAAAAAATCATGTGATGCCATGATCCTCGTTAATAACCTCTAAATTAGACAAGCATCTGATGAAGAGTTTTAATGTTTTGACAGGCTGACAAATCGACCATAGTCGACGAAGCAGTGAAGCACATACAAACCCTAGAGAAAACCCTCCAAAAGCTGCAAAAACAGAAGCTAGACAGACTCCAAGAAGGACCCAATCCCATTGACTTGGGTCACCAGGATACAAGCAGGGAAGCATTCATGGCGGATCAAGTATTATCTGGAAACGATGCTGCAGCCAAGGATTTAATAATAAAATCCAATTCTGTTACGGTCGCTCAACCCCGTTTGCAGTTTCAAACATGGACCTCCTCCAACGTGGTGTTGAACATCTGCGGCAAGGAAGCACAGATAAGCGTGTGTTCGCCCAAGAAACCAGGGCTGTTCACCAGTGTTTGCTGCATCTTGGAGAAGCACTACTTGGAGGTCATATCTGCCCATGTTTCCTCCCAATCTAATCGTTCCATCTTCATGATTCAAGCTCATGTAAGTTATATATGGTTTTTTTTTGTTTTTAATCTCTACATCAAGCTATTTGCTGCTTCGTGTCTTTGATTTAGTTATTTCTTCTTTCTCTAGTTGCATGCATAGTTAGGGTAATATTCTAGAGAGACATGAAGTGATTGTCTTTTACACATTATTATGACATTGGTGAGTTGAAAGTTGATGATCTCTCAATAAATTAGTATTGTCTCCAATGGAATTGTCTCTTAACTTTGCCAAGAGACTGAATGTATGAAGAAATAGTAGAATTCACAAAGGGAGAGTATCTTATCGAATCTTGATAATCTTGATAAAGTAGTCTCTTGACAAGTATTAGAGTCGGAATCTCAGTAGTAATTTTAGTGTATGGTTTCTAAGAATATGAAATAGACGACACCATCTATATATACATTTGTGTATGTGTGACTTACACCAAATTATCAATCTACAAAAATGAAGCAGGTGGGAAGTAGTGGAGCTTATAATCATCAGGTGTCAGAAGTGGACGAAATATTCAAACAAGCTGCAGCTGAGATCATGTTCTGCCTCACCTCTTGATTATATGCCCTCTTTTACATGCATTTATAGATAAACGTCTCACAGTTTTTCTGTAAAAGCTCCCATATATGTATGTATGTATATATATGAGTAAAAAGCTCTTTTTTTCTGCATATGATTGAAGGTAGCTTTGTTGATTCCCTCCATATATATAGTCCATAGTGTGGAAGGCATATTATCCAGAAAATATACCCAGTTTTACTTCACAACATGCTGAGTTGTTGTTATAGAAAATCAAAATATACTTTGATGCATGGGTGCCTTTAATGCATGATTGGTTTCTTGAATTATAATTTTTTAATTTTAGTATTTAATTTTTTAAAATAGACACATAAAATTATAAAAAAAAGTATATAAATTAAGGTACTTTCTATATCTATTTTACATTTCATGAGTTTTTTTGGTATGTAGTTATCCCGCTTAACAATATCATCTCTAATGTTCAAATTCATATTTTCTTCTATATCTTCCAGTAATGCTAAAAGATTACCTATTTAGCCATGTTAATTTTAAATGTACAAACGCTATTAACTTAGAACTTAATATTGTAAGAATTTCAGTTAACACATCAATAAGTGGTTAGGTGTAATGGTAATGTATATTACATTCTCAAGGGGAGGACCCAAGTTCAAACTTTGAAGGCGATATTGCTAGCAGAGTAGTCATGAACCTCAAACATAACCTTTCGAACATAAAGAATATAATTAATAAAAACAATAATAATCTATTAATTTGATGATTTGGGTTCTTTCAGATCAAGTTTTCTTATGGATCATAATATTGGGCTAAGAAATAATATCAGTATCAATATCAGGCCTGTTTCAGCCTATATTCAAAAACCAATCTCATGAACTTAGCTTGTAAGCGCCTATACGGATATAATATGATTCTGATGTAGTAATATGAGAATTTTCAAACTATAAAGATCTAACATTAATACTTATAAGAAAAATCAACTCATCATGTTACAAGGTTATGTAATGCTAATTTTAAAGTTAGGATCCAAATCCAAACTTAGCTATCAAATTTCAATGTACTTTTGTTTCGATGTCAACATGTCTCAAGACACTAGAGATGGTGTCTCGAGGCATGGTTCTTTATGTCTAGAGACTAGGTCTCCAAACCAACCTCCCTTGTTTCCTTAATTTTGCTTCGATATTAAAATGTCGCAAGACTTGGAGCAGGACAAAATTAATTTAGCTTCGAATTTTATTTGTCACTTGTCTCGAGACACTAAGCATATAGATCGAAATATAAGGTAAATTTTGTTCTTATAATCTCAAGACTCAATGGTAAAATAGCTCTAGAAATACATTTTCAAGTGTATAAACCATACCAAATGGTACCTTAAACATACCTAAACTTTACATCAAAATAAAACTATCAATCAAACACCTAAACACAACCAAATGACATCAAATTATAACCATCAATGCAACATCATTTAATCAACTAATTAACATAAACAGACTTATATAAACTAGCATAATTATCTACTAACTAAAGATTAAAATTCAACTTATAAAACCTTATATGCCAATATACTAAATATACCAAAATGACCGCTTAAGCAACATGTCCAAAACAACCTAAGGACATAACATTCCAACTCAAACACATATATACATATAAAAGAGTAGCAAAATGATTCCCAAGTTAAATTGTTGAGAATGGATGCTTTTAGACTTTCAACCTACAAAAATTCTCATCCGAAACCTACACACGGAAATAAATAAAACCGTATGTTGAGTATTGAATACTCAGTGGTGCTAGTATAATTCAAATACATCTCATTAAGAAATGATATTCAATACTCAATACTCAACATACAAATAAATACTACTTTAACCCATTACCTCGATGCGTAGTCATATTGATTATAACAATTAGTTAGTCTATGAAAGCAAATTGAAATTGAATAATAGAAGCACAAACTGTAAAAGCTAAATGATGTCTAACTTTTTGTTTCCTTCGCCTTTGATGTTCCAGTGTTGTCTTTAGCTATGTTTGATAATACAATTACAAAAACCTCGTTAATCACATAACTCAACACAATTCAATGAAATCAAACATGAATGTGCTTAATTCAATTTAGTCCTTCACTTCTCTAATATTCGAAACATTTACATTGCATAATTTATCTGATCGAATTTAGATCCAACTTAATAAATATAGTACGAGAGACTTTCTAATTCTATTAATTATTAATAAACCTTAAAATTTTCACTTTTTACAAATAAGTCCTTGGTAGAGCGTAATTTGTTAATAATTTAATCTTAATTTCAACTTGATTCACTATCACTAACCACTTTTTTATCATGTTCACCCCTAATGTAATCTAACCTCATTCATTCTAACATCACATTTCTCAAATTTTCCAACAATGAAAATCTATATCTAAACTCACTAATATCCTTCATCATTTAACCAAAAATTCAACTAAAATTTTAAGAAAGGAGCTCACCTAACCCTTAGCAAGGTACCACAACGGTGAAAATGAGAAGGAAAGGGTTTCTTTCTTCTCTTCCTTATTTTGGATGGTAAGAAGAGAATGGAAAAGATGCTTCTCTTGATAATTTATCCCTAAACTTTATCAACCCATTTCAAAGGTAGTCATCAACCAAAGGCATACTATCATTAAAAAAGAAAAAAGGAAATCTTCTCCTGAGAAGTAATTCCAGGTAAAAATGCAGCCCTTATGATTTGGCAACACATGGGAGTAAAGTTAAAAAAGGACATTAATGGTTGGACCCCCAAAAGAGTAGGAAACAGAGGAGGTGTGTTGGAAAACATGTGAGCACTTGTAGTAGTTAGCCATCACCACCAGGGAGCAAAGAATATGAGCAGCCGTCACCACCACCACCACCACCATCATGTGATTCCATTCCCATGTGACCCCTCATCTTCTTTTTTACAACCCACAATCGTTAGTTTTTTTCCCATTTCAAACAGAGAGGTGGGGACCCCACCCACCCTTCCTCCCTCCCTTCCCCTGTTTCTATGCCATGATTCCTCTTGCGGACCTCTAAGCATGCACGCCACCAACCTACGTGTCTATCTCTGGCACTCCACAATCAATACCCAGTTTCGTGTTTTCATTTTTTATGTGGCCTCTCAAGCAGTATAATCTGTTAAACCCAAAGAGTAATTGGTTGCAAACTGGAGGCGAAAATGGCTATTGATTTTCAATATGATTTCAGGAAAAAGAGCAAAATGTTTCCAGGAAAACAGACGTATGATTCATTTGCTTTGCTTAACAAAAATTACAATCCTTGTTTATATACACCCATCTCTTAAAAAATGTTGTAGGTATTATCGGAATTTAAAAGGCTTATATTTTTCTGTTACAAACTTTTCGGTGTGAGGCGAGAGGGATGGTCAAAAGGGTACGATTTCACTGCAAGCAAAATCATCCGAATTGCCGATGGAATCTTCGGGCCACGAATCCCGAAGCAACTTAAGAAGCATTTGGGCCTTCCTCTTCGCCCTCTCCGTACAATCACTTTGAACCAGCAATAGCAGCTGTGTCAGAACCCCCGCGCTCACCGCCTCCCTCTGGCTCCCTTCCGACTCCGAGCACAGCGCCATCAGTGCACCCGCCGCGTACTCCGTAGCCCTGTCCGAGATCTTCAGTATCGTTTTTACCAGCAACGGGACCGTCAGCGCGTGCGCCGCGAACGCCGAACACCCCGAGGGGATCCGGCACAACAACTCTATCGTCGCCAGAGCTCGTTCGGCATCGCACTTGTCCAAATCAGCCAACCGGTCGATCAACGTCGCCGGAGCTCCGGCTTGGACGGCTTTGTGCCTCGTTTGCTTCACTAAGCACAAGGCGAAGAGAGCCCGAACGCCGATTCTCAGCGCGCGAGGATAAGAGTTGAGGTTCCTTAATATGTCCACGACGCCTTCGAATATCTCATCCGCATTGCTTATCTGAGCTCGAAGATCCGGCGATCTCGTGCCGGAGAGAACGTTTTCGATGAGTGAAGCCGAGTTAATTCGTACTTCGATCGAGGAATGGAACAACATACGCGACAGGTAGACCACTCTGTTGGGATCCGAACCGATCGACTCGCACTCGGATTCATTGAGTTGAAACATCACTAAAACCGCAAGCGCCTCCACGCTCAAATCCGACGAGCCCGTATCCGAAAACACGATATCTATCAGTACCTCACGTGCGTCATGTGAAGAAATAACGGACCGGTTCTTATCCGAGTCTCTTGCCAGTCCCTTAAGTCGACGCAGAGCCGAAAGACGAGGCTGAAACGGACTGGAAACCGCCGAAGCTTGAGTCAACAAAGCCCGAACCATAACCGGGTCGGCAGGTTGCTTAGGCGTGGGAATCCTCTGTATACCAAAAGCCTGGTTCTCTACACACCAATCTTGAATAAGACGGCGAAGGGTATGGTTAGGAATAAAAGTGAAATCAGAGAGGGGAGCACGAGTGACGGGACAAGTGGTGTTGCCGGTGGCGACCCAGGACTCAATGCTGGAACGGTCGTAGGTTTGGCCGGTGCAGACGGTGACAGGGTCACGCATGAGCTCGAGGGAGATGGGGCACCTGAAATGATAAGGAATTTGGAGACCAACCAAATCTAAAGGCTCAACAATAGTGGTGCCAGGCATTTTCGTCTTCTTGGTTGTTCCAGATTTTGGGGGGAGGGGGTGTCTGAAGATTCTCTGAGCGGTGGCTGCTGGTTTTGGTTTGATATGAGGAAAAAACGTAAAAATAAAAATTGGGGAAGCAGGGGAGAGACAAGAAGGCAATAACAGCTAAGGGAAGGGAATGGTGGGGACTTGTGAGAGGGGTCGGGTCCTTTCGCCCCTTATCTTATCTTATCTGACTATGGGCCACACGTGTGGCCATTTATAAGTGTGGACTCTATAGGAGTAGTTCCAAAGGGTTTTGGTCAAACCAATTTATGTACGACTTGTTTTCTCTTGGGTCCCACCTTTTTACATCACCAAATACTGCATTATTAATTATTCTGATCTATTTTTACGTTTTTAGTTTTTAATAAATTATATATTTTAATTACATCTATATAATAAATATAAAACTTAATATTATTAATTAATTTAAATAACTTAATTTAATACATATATTTTTAATTTTAAATGTTATTATAAAAAATTAAAAATGTTTAAGATAAAAAAAAAGTTAAAAGTTAGATCTAAACTATCAAATCCTACTAATTAATATGAGCTGTACGTATCAATACAAGTTGATCTTGTTTGAAACGGGTCGAAACACATTGATATAATCTAGATGCATCGAAGTTTTAACCAAAATGAAATCTAAAGTACTTGGTGTGGATTAAGGACTGAAACAGTACATATCGATTGGTATCAATATGGTACCGACTATCGTGATTTAACTCTCATTTAGTAGTTTGATTCAACTTAATTTTGAAATTATTAGAGGTTTAGTATAATTACTAGATACAAGTGGGTCTAAAACTTGATAATAATGTTTAATAGAAGAATACGAGATATTTAATTTAGGTTAGTTCTATAGATTTGAGGTTATGTGAACTTCAAGTTTTCATGTTCAAGTTTTATCTTATATAAATTATATGGGAATTCTTTATCCAAATTTTATTTCGGTTAAGTGCTACCATACGTACGTGAATCTTATTTAAACATATTTCTATAATCAACTTGATTGATGGCAATCGAGTTAAGATTTAATCGACAGTTTCGATTTTTTTAAATCTACATCAATTGTTTAACTGAAATCTTTTAATGGTGTTTGATTATTTCAACTAATCAAGTTATATCAAATTAAATTAAAGTAATTAAATTAAATATAATAGAGAAATAAAATTAAAAATCGTAATTTTTTACTAATTTCAAGTTATATCAAGTTTTGGTTAGCCCATGTATATGATTAAATGATTAGATATTTTGAACTTATAGATTTCTAGGTGCTGTGCTTGCTTTTATGTACATGCTTTGAAGACTAAATTATGTTAGGGCTACCTTTACAGCTTGGCTGGTTGTCAAAATCTTGTGAATCAATTTTTTCATATATAATAACAAATAATTATCCAATTTATGTTTATTAAATTAATTTTTTATCTTTAAATGATTAATCTCACTTTTATAATTTTGGATATCATATTAAATTTCGAAAAAGTAAAATAAAATTAAAGTTCAAATTATTCTATTAGTTTCTATATTAGGCATAATCTACGGATTTAGTGTTTATATTCTAATTCGATCATTTTTAGTTAATATTTTTTAAATTTTAATTTTGACCCAAACAATAATTATTAGATTTTATCGTTTTAAAATATTATGTGACAAATAGATTATCACATATGTGATATAATGTCAATTTGCTATTCTTGCATAATATTAAAAGAAAAAGCCGCATTATTCTTGTTAGTAGGTTTAATGGCCGCCATTTAAGTCACGATTGAATTAAATTTCAAAAAATATATAGACTAAAATAATTAAATTAGAAAATAAAATTAAATCCACGTATAATACAAATTAATTACATAATTTGAATTAATGAATTAAATTACTCTCGATTAAATCAAAATTCTAAAAAATATATATACATATATTAAATTCTCAAAATTAAATGTATTTTTATAGATAGAATCTATTCAATGTGGGATTTTTCATGGTTATAAGTTGAAGTGTTTCACTTTCAAAGCTTTGACGCCTTAAAAAAGGTGACTAAAGAAAAATTTTTGAAGAGCACCAATGGAAGTGAAACCTTTGATTTGAAGTAAAATAAAAAGGGAAAAAAAAAGATTACTTTTATTTGGTTAGATTAAGACACTTGAACTAAACCAAATATTTTGTTGACAGTTTTGGCTATAATTATTACCCTTTTGATAATAACATTTTTAGGGTTGCTTTTAGAAGATTAGAGCAAAAGAAGTAACTATTTCTTTTCATTTCTTTCCATTGTTATGTCTGGAGAAACTTTCTTTGAATTTTATTGTGAACATCGGTGTCGGTACATCTGATGGCAGAAATGACTCTATCGTAGAGTTACAAGAACAGTTGTCTTCCCTTACAATGGGCTTTAATAAAGTTACCATAAATATAGAAGTTACGAGCATGGCAAGTTTGAGTGTGTTGACACTTGTAAAAATAAGAAGTCTTTTAATGTCACATAAAGTAATGGTTCAGAGGTTGAAGAGTTGATGTAGAAGAAACAAGTAGCTACATTGCTTTTACTGTTAGATTGTAATATATGCTTTTTAGTGTGATCACAACCACATCCTCAACTTCAGTTGCAGCCATTGATGGGGATGATGGTGATGCTCCCAGTTTACATGAGACTTACCAAGTTTTGTTAGAGAAATGGAATATGGTTTTTGATGTGAAAAAAATCCTTCAATGAGCGAATCATTAATCTAAAAAAAGGTCGATTTAAAGTTTGTGGAGGTTGTCAAATAAAAAGATTATGTGATTCTCGTGTTGGGATTTAGTGTCCTAGTATCGTAATATCATTAAATGTACTTGTACTTTTTCAAACATATTAGTTTAATAAAATTTCATCGTTTACATGCAAATATTAGCTCACTACTTATCTAACGTTTAACTAATTTTAAGTTGTATTATGTAGTTGGATTATAATGCTAGAATACAACTTATATTAATAGACAATCTAAATGGTTTGTAGTCTAATCAAAATTGATCAAGTTGACTAAAAGAATATTATGTTGTTTATTAAGTTCAATTAGGAAGATGCCTTGTAAAATAGATGTGATTGTCTAGAAGATAGAGATACAGATGTGATTGTCTAGACTAGCAGTACATTGAGACAGGACCCCAGTAGAATAAATATTAGATCAGTTTATGGATTTATTTGCTTATGACGTTCATAGTATGGCTTACCTTAATCTTGAGTAACCGACAGACTATATGTGCGTAACTTGTATACTTTAATGTATTAAAAGCCTGAGTACAATTGGTGATAGAGTTGAAAGCTGGTACGTTGAGCTATGACTTCTGCATGATATGATTTCGCTTACAAATGTTGGAAAAATTCCTGTTCGAAAATGGTTTTCTTGTATAGCGAAAAATAAAAATTTTGAGAACCGAGTTGATTTGTGATATTTATAGCAATAAACTCTTTGCCGAAATTTCACTTATGTTTTTAGCTAGATGGATCTTTATCGTTCCCGACTTTCAACTGAATGACTTTCTCTGCTATTCTCATACCACGAACTACTTCGAGTGTGGGCTCGAATGATACAAAGCAGATACTAAACCAAAAATAGTGTTATTTACTTTTAGTGTAAAAGCAAAATATCTCTTAATAGAAACTGACAAAATTGTTATTTCAGAAAATAGAATTAATACTTAAAGAATAAACTCACACTATTTTCGGACAGAATAACAATATCTTAAAATTGTATATTTAGCCTTATCGATGTCATCTATTTATAGGGACATGAGGTAAAATCCTTATTGAATTGTAGAAGTCTATTTCAATAGAAAATCGATCTCCTAGTCTAACTAGGAGGTGGAGTTTGCCATCCCTCTCTTTAAACGTGAAGGGCTTTTGGGCCTCTCACATATCGAGTTCAATTACAAGAACTTCCTAGACTTTTAACCCAGTACTCTATAATTCCATTCAACTCGATTTTGTTTTTCTATTACCCAAGATCAACGCCTTAAATTAATTTCCCAATAAAATGATTTTCTCAACCCAATTCTAATTTCATTAAAATCATGACGACTTTACCGTAAAACAATGTATAAGAAAATATATTTAATATGTAACAGCCCAATTTTTAGTGGTGTCAGAAATAGTGGTCCGAGACCACCAAATCTGGAAAATAAGCTCGTAAATTTTTATTATTTAATATTTATGAGCCAAATGTGGTTTTTAAAAGATTTTTGAATTAGTAATTTGTGTTTTATAAGGCTTTATTAGGTTAAGTGATTTAGAAAAGAGGTATCAAGATCTTGGTCCTATAAACCGAGCCGTAAATATTTTTATAAATATTTACGGGGTGTCATTAAAGTTTCGTTAGAAAATTTTAATGTTTTGGTAGTTAATTAATTAAAAAGGGCTAAATTGAAAAAGGTGTAAAACTTGCTAATTAAAGAAATAGTGATTAAATAGCCCAATAGTAAATAAAGGAGGACTAAAAGGGCAATTAGAATCACATGGGATGGCTGAGGCCGCATAAGCATAGAAAAATCAAGGAATTGAGGTGAAATAAGGGCAAAATTGTAAATTTTACCAAATTTAAGTGAAATAAATGGGAAATTGAAATTCTAGACATTTTCATCATCATTTTTCAATTATAAAACAATCATTGAAGATGGTTTCAGCTGATTTTTCAATATTTGCTTCATGTAAGTTTAATTCTTGCTCTTTCCTTGAAATTTTTATGTTTTGAGACTTTTACAATTAGGTCCAACTAACCATTTCATTAGTTTTTGATTTTATTGAAAGTTTTGGAAGACACCATTGATAATTTTATATGATTTTAGTTATTAGATGATGAAATTAAGATGTTCATGGATACTTAAAGGTATTTTATTAAAGGATTTTGGATGAAATCATGATTTAGGGATTAAATTGAAAAGTTATTGAATTCATGGAAAATTATAAAATTTCATCGAATTCATGGGATTCTATTGGTATATATGATAATATCTAGGCTTGAGATAAGGATTAAATTGCATGAATTTCATTTTTCGAGCCTAGGGAGGAAATCGTCATTAATTAAAAGTATAGGGGCAAAACAATAATTTTACCTAAGACGTGACTTGGATTGAATTGAATGTAAATTGTATTAAATTGATGTTAAATTTACTCGTATAGATCCGCATAGATAAAAAACGGAGTTAGATTGTGGAAAAGAAAAAGTATCGAATTAGTAGTTTACAATTTACGAACAATTGTCGAGGTAAGTTCATGTAACTTAATTGTGTATATTTATATGCTTATATTGAGTATTAAATATGTAAATTGTGTAAATTTCATATATATATGTATGTAATTGATCTCATAACTGAAAATTCTTGATAAATAAATAAGCCTCATTTGGATAATTAGATTTGATGGATACAAGGTTCTGTTTCCTGAAATGGTTGTGTTCCTGCATATGTTGCGGATGTATCGTATCTTGAAAGAGCGTCCCGTTACAAGCCCTCTCAAGTTTCCCGTTATAGTGTTCTTGCAAGGTTCCCGTTAAATGCTCTTCGGTAGGGGTGTGCAAAATTCGGGTAAAACCGAAAAAATTCGGTTAAACTTAATTGTGTATATTTATATGCTTATATTGAGTGTTAAATATGTAAATTGTGTAAATGTCATATATATGTATGTAATTGATCTCATAACTGAAAATCCTTGATAAATAAATAAGTCTCGTTTGGATAATTAGATTCGATGAATACAAGGTTCTGTTTCCTGAAATAGTTGTGTTCCTGCATATGTTGCGGATGTATCGTAGCTCGAAAGAGCGTCCCGTTACAAGCCCTCTCAAGTTTCCCGTTATAGTGTTCTTACGAGGTTCTCGTTAAATGCTCTTCGGTAGGGGTGTGCAAAATTCAGGTAAAACCGAAAAAATTCGGTTAACCGACCGAATTCGGTTAATCGATTGGTTAACCGAATTTTTTCGGTCGGGGTCGGTTAATTATTTTTTGATTTTTCGGTTAACGGTTAATTTGGTTCGAAACCGGTCGGTTAACCGAATTTTTTCAGTTTAACCGAAAAAATTAATAAATAAAATTATAATATATAAATAGGCCCACTATTCACCTTAACTCAATCCAAACCCAAGTACTTAATTCAATCCAATTACCCAATCTAATTACCCAACCCAACCCAATCATAAAAATTACAAATAATTTAATAAATAAAATTAAAATTCTAAAACTAAAACTAAAACTAAATTATAAAAGTCTAAAAATAATTTAATTATGTATGATTCAATTAGGTTAATTTGGGTAATTCGGGTAATTCGGGTAATTCGGTTAATTCGGGTAATTCGGTTAATTTTTAACGAAAAATAAAAAACATATAATTTTTGGTTAATTCAGTTAACCGACCGAATTAACCGAAAAAATTTCGGTTCGGTTAATTTTTTTAAAAAAATTTGGTTCGGTTAACGGTTAAAAATTTTGAAAGGTCGGTTAATTCGGTTAATGCTGTTTCGGGTCGGTTAACCGATCGGTTAATCAAATGAACACCCCTACTCTTCGGAGCATCCCGATCGGTTGTGACCCTACATGTGTTGTGGGCACAGCGCAGCTCTTATGAGCGTCCCGTTACATGGCTCTTCATGAGCTTCCCGATTAAAGGCTCTTTGTGAGCTTCCCGTTAGTGCTCACATGAACTTCCCATTATATGGTTATCCAGTGTTTCTCGTTAATTGCTCTTCAGTGCTACCTATTAATTGTTGTTTGGAGCTACCTGTTATAGGCTTTTTGTGAGCTTCTTGTTACATTTCTCGGATAAACTTCCCGTTACAAGGCTCAATGAGCTTTCCGTTATAGTGCTTGTGAGGGAGCTCTCTGTTTAAGTGCTCATAAAAGCACTCCCGGATATGAATTGACGAATTTATAGTATTGTACACTTCAGGTGTACTACCCAAGTATCCATTGAGATTTCAAATGATTCAACGGGTGAAATTCTGACATGAGAACAGGTGAAATAAAAATGAAACTATTATTTGTATATGCATGAAATACTTGGAAACTCGATACCTGATGAGCTCATCCTTGTTCTTGTTATTCACATGAAATACATGACTAATATGTTTGTTGAGGTTATATGTGTTAGGCTAATTGCCAAATTACTTTGGATGTATTATACATGTTTATTATATAAGTAAATAAATGGTAAGTTAATTTCCCGTTATACGAACTTACTAAGCATTAAGTGCTTACTCTGTCTTATTTCCTCTATTTTGTAGTACTCGGAGGCTTGTAAAGGTTGGAAGCTGGTCAGAGCTACATCACACTATCCCTCGGACTTTTCGATATATATATAACTAGTAAACTAATTTTGGTAATAATGACATGTATTGGTTAAATGTTACCATTGATGACAATTTAATGTTGGTTGAAATTAGCCATTGGAATGGCTATTAAATGATATGTTTTGATATGTAAATAGTCTTAATATGCTGAATGAGTATGTTTAAAGGGGTGAATGAGGAAAAATCATATAAGTATATTGGATATTAGTTTCTGATAGTGTATTTGGTAAAACATGTTTATAAGTATTAGGCTATCTTGGTAAGTTGGACATTTGATCATAGGTATTAATATGTCATGCATAAGACTTGAATTTGGCTAGGTTACAATGTTTTGAATTGGCTCTTGAATGTGTTTAAATGTTCATATAGGTGGAAGGTGAAAATGGGTGAAGAATAAGGCTTGGAAATGACCTTATTTTGTCCACACAGGTAGAGACGCGGGCGTGTGTCTCAGCCGTGTGTGACACACGGCCTAGCACATGGTCATGTGTTCTAGCCGTGTGTCCCCTGCATCTTAAAATTTTAAAACAGAATGTTCAGAATTGATCAGACGGCCTGACACACGGGCGTGTGGCTTGGCCATGTGACCCCTATACTTAAATGTATTGCAAGTTAGTGAGTTACACGAGCTAGGGACACGGTCGAGTGCCCTACTTCAAATACTACACGGCCTAAGACACGGGTGTGTCACTTGGCCGTGTGTCACTTGGTCGCGTGAGCCACACGACCTGACCACACGAGCGTGTGTCCCGTGCACATTGAAAAATTTTGAAATTTCACGAAAAATTCTTTGAATTTCTGATTTAGTCCCGATTTGATTCTAAAGTGAAAATTGAGCCTCGAGTGATCTCATAAGGGACTTTATGAATAATATCCGACATGAATGTTAAATAATAATATCAAATGTTTATATTTAATCTGTTTATTCTGGTAATACTCCATAATCTTGTTTCGGCGACGGATATGGGTTAGGGGTGTTACATAATATTTCTACATTCAATGAATTCACTATGACAAAATGATTTATTTTCATTTTCGATCTTTATTTAATTCGAAAGTCATAAATTCATTTCTAGTATTTTTTCATTTCCATATTCATTTTCAATTTGGAAAAAACCACATTCATTTCCAAATGTTTCTCATTTCCTCATTTTTTACCATTTCTATCAATTTTTGTTCGTTTGATTTAACATGCAATTCATTTCTAGTTTATACGAGCTAGCGGAGGGAACAATTGAACATATGCAATAAGGGCTCAAATGATTTATAATTAAGTTCCAATTTTTCGCCTATTATTTCTAAACTCATTTAGTCACAAATCATTCCATTATAGTATCGTAACTGAGCTCTCCCCAACGGCATACCATTATGCAAGCAACTTGGTTAGTACTCGTCCAATGACCTTGTTATAAATACATTGCCCTTATAAGATATCCTTAATCCTTTTGGGATAAATTCGTTCTCCCAATATGATCTTATTTTATCTTATGGTAACCATTACATCTTCCTTCAAGAAAAGTCAATTACTATCAAATAGTAATCAAGTCATTCATCACAAAGACGAATGACTTATGGCCACGTTTACTTTTCATCAACCATGTAATGTCAATAAGAGGATATCATTTACCCATGTCTTGGGCTATGAATTCCACTGTTGTGAATGACGCTACATATTGCAGAAGTCGTATACCCAACACATCAACTTTCGATTCCTTATCTATTTGAACTCAAGCTTTTATTTACATCAAAGTATACGAGTCACATATACATAGTTCGTTATCCACTCAAGATTAAGATATGTTACACTTTGAACGTCACAAGTGAATAAGTCCATAAATGAATTCAATATCTAGTCTTTTTGGGTCCAATTCGACATATTGTTAGTCCAGTCAGTCACATCTATATCTCTATCTTTTGGGAGTCATCCGCTTCGATGTCCAAGACAAAACATTTCCCCAATTGGACTTGATAGATGACATATTAGTCTTTCAATCGGTTTGCTCATTTCTAATTAGACTAAGAACATGTTTAAGTTCATCTACTAATATAAGTTGTCTTTCTGTATTACGATTCGACCACGTAATACTGCTTAGTATTAGTTTAAACAATAAACAACCAGTTAGCTAATATTTGATTCTATTTTGCTTTGCATGCAAAAACCACATTAGGACATTATACAAAGTATATTAATGTAATCCATAAAATTTTTTTATTAATCAATTTGTTTGAAAAAATTACAAATTTACAAACAAATATACTACATTCAAGGCACCAGATCCAACAAAAAATAGTGGAATCATAGCTCAATAAAAGGGTAAATGATAACCTCTTATCAACATTACATTATAGATGGAAAAGTAACATGGCCCTGGGTAATTTGTCCAAGATGGATGATTTAATTGCTATTTTTTAATATTGACTTTTTCATGAAGATATAATACTTACCATGAGATAAAATAAGATCATATTGGGTAAACGTATTTAACCCAAAGAGATTAAGGATATCCTATGGGGGTAACACAATTGACAAGGTTATTGAGTGAGCACTTGATAAGTATCTTTCGTAATTGTATATCACCGGGAAAGCTCAGTCATGGTACTTTGGTGGAATGACTCCAAGACTAAATAATTTTTTAATTAATAGATTGAGAGTTAGAACTTAATTACAAATTATTTAAACCCTAACTATATATGTCCAATCAATCCTTTTGCTAGCTTGACACAACTCTGAATGGCTTGCAATTGAATAGATATGAATGAATGGAAACGACGAATTAGAGAGATCACATATATCACTATCTGTAGTGAATGTGTTTTCTCACAGAATTATTCTTATCGAATTATTATGTAATTGTTTGTAATTAAATAATTGAATTTCAAAGTGGAAATTAAATTAATTAGTCATCACAGTTTTAGTGAACAAACTAATTAAATTTATTTACTCATAAATTCTAGTATAGTAAAGTCGTCATAATTTTAACAGATTTAGAATTGAGTTGAGAAAATAATTTAATTAGAAAATTAATTAAGTTTATTTTAAATAAATAAATAAATAAATATATTTTTGGGAATAGAAATGTAACACCCCTAACTCGTATCCATCGCGGAACAGGGACATTTCATACAATATAACTTTCATGTCAGAAACCAATTGGAATCAAACATATTGTCCCTTATATGAGCCCTTGGGGCCCAAAATACGCTTTAGAAATAAGCTACAGAGGTTACACGGTCGTGTGGCCAAGCCGTGTGACTCACACGGTCAAGAGACACGCCCATGTTTCAGGCCGTGCGGGCTTTCAAAATAGGGACACACGACCGTGTCTCAGCCCGTGTCCATGCTCGTGTAACTCTCTGACTTAGGTCACATGGCCAAGCCACACGCCCGTGTGCTAGGCCGTGTGAGCATACTGATTTGCATTTTTGAGAAGATACATGGGACACACGGTCGTGTCACTTGACTGTGTGTCACACACGGCTGAGACACACACCCATGTCTCTACTCGTGTGGACGAAAATAGGTCATTTTCTAAGCCACATTTCTCACCCAAATTGACACCAACCTAGACTCAACATATTGCATATTAACAAGCCATAACAAGGCATTCAAAACAAGCTAAAATCAAGCCTTAAACATGTATTATTACCACATACAACCAATATGCCCATAGGCACCACAAATGACAACTTAATAACATATCAACCAAGTATCCAAACTTACTTAATTAGTTTACCTGACAAAGTTACCAAAGTTCACTACAATTCAAATACATACATACACATATCACTCATATTAACACCACAATTATACCTTATTCTCATACCAGTATGTAAGTTGGTTATATAAACAAAATATTATTCATAATATTTACATAAGCTAAACTTTGACCGATACCGTGCAAAAGCCTATCCATGCCATATAAATCGTATTTAACGTTTCAAAAACTACCGAGATAAGCTGGATAGTGTGACTTGAGTGCCGATCCAATCGTCCAACCTTTGAAAATATACAAAGACATTAACAATACAAATAAGCTTAATGAAGCTTAGTAAGTTGAACGGGTTAAACAAAAATCTTACTGAAGAAGAATGCATAATTTGTTTTAATTTAATTTCATTAAATTTACCATTTTGCCATTCCATCATTTTATTTTATTATTTTCCTTAACATGCCGGCCCACCGTCTTAGTTTAGGTATATTTATTACTTAAGTCTTTCCTTATTTATTAATCAAGCCATTTAATCACTTAATTATTATAATTAACAAGTTTTGCTCCTTTTCAATTTAGTCCTTTTAATTAATTAACTATCGAAACATTAAAATTTTTCAATGAAACTTTAATACCACCTTAATGACACTTCGTAAATATTTATAAAAATATTTACGGCTTAGTTTATAGAAATGAGGTCCTGATATCTCACTTTCTAAAACCACTTGACCTAAGGTCTTACTAGTCGAACCTAATAAATCATTATAAAACATAAATTATCAATTCAAAAACCTTTTTAAAATCATATTTGACTTGTAATTTACAAACTTATTCGCCGAATTTGGTGGCCTTGAACCACTGTTTCCGACACCACTGAAAAATCGGGCTGTTACAAGAAAAATAGTTATTGGGTTGGTAAAATCATGAGTTGGTTTAAATACCAGATAACATATATAATTAATACCCAATATGGAAGAAAGCCTAGAGGCCCATTTGAGTATTAAGGGGCGGTAACCCTAATCCCCATAAGGGGTTGCCACAACCCCTATGTATCCCTGAATGGGAATACATGTGATTTTCTATTAAAATAATATTATTTACTTACTAATCGTTCAATTAAGACTCTTGTAGTTTTCTCAATATATAAAGACCATTGGCTAGGTCAAAGACACCATTTTTAAGCATCAGTACTTCGTCAAAATCTAGTGTAATTTATTTCTCAAATAAAATCTATATTTTGAGAGAGTTCGTCTTTTCGATTTCTAGCCATTGAGATAAATTAATATTCCACTGAATATTAATAAACTTTTCATTCTATGTGATTGGTCTGTGAAATCAGATCCCATACTTTAAGTAGATTAGAGTTTGAGATTAGCATAGAAGATCGTTTCGGTCAGAAGCTAGGAAAATTTTAAACCACCTAACTTAAAGCACATGTACTAATTTGGTTGGGGTTGTTTATACATATTACAACCGCTTGGTTTTTGAAAAAAATATTTTTTCGCTGTACAACAAAATCGATTCTTAAATATATTTTTCCACCATGTTGATCTTAAGAAGACTAATGTAAAGCTTAACGAGGATGCCAAAGAGCAGGATGCCATAATTATTGATCCTAGGGCCAAATTAAAAGGCAAAGAGAAAGAAATTAGTGTTATTTAGAAAAAGATAGATGACACGCAATCCATCTTAAAGAAAATGGGCTCTTGAAGTAAAAAACTTGATAAAAGTTTACTTGTTGGGAGAATGGGAACTAGACATAGAGGCCTAGGTTATATTGATAATGGTAAGGAAACCTTTACCCTTATTGTTTTTTTGTTAAAGTTAACAAAAATTGTACCAACTTTAATACATGGAAAAGAAATTTCAAAAACATACTTGTTTTTAATGTGGTGTAGTATGCCATATCAAATCACAACTTTATAGGTTTTTCAATAGTCTCAGATGAAATTGTTATGTACCTTTACACACTACTACCAAAAGAAATAAAAAAACAAGATTAAGTATGGAGGAAAAAGAATAGGTCACCCCATGGGAATCCCAAAAGGTTCGTATGCAATTATTGTGGTAAAATTAGTCACATTAGACCTCATTGTTTTAAGCTCCTTAATGATATGGGATGAAAGCAAAATACTAATTTTGCACACAATGTTCCCTCAAGACAAACAACAAGCTCGCCTTACAAGAAAGTATGGGTGAGAAAAGTTCAACCTCGAGTTAATTATGAAGATTAACGAAAGATTGATGCTCGAATTAAACATGAAGTTGCCCTTATAAATCTTTTTTTTTTTTGAAATAGTAGTTATTCATAGATTTTATTAACTAGCTGTGAAAAATTATTCAATCAATCATTATTTGACAGGGGCCTATTCTACAACCGTTTCTTACCGGCAATTGATGAGTACAATTTAGAAGCTTATTAGGGAGCTTCCCAGGCTTTGGCCTATCATAGTATAAGCGAATCTCCCACAATTGCTTTCGAGTGCGACTTAGATTTTTGTTGCAAGCAATATCAAGATAGGCTTTTAAAACATCAAAAACTTCATCTATAAACTTTTGTACTGTCTTTGTTGTTCTAGGTCGAAATCTAACAATTGTACTTAAGCCAAGCCTGAGGTGTAAGGCAGAGTTGAAGTACGTAAAGGGATCGTCAGGTTAATCAGAGCAGGTTTCATGCGTTTTCCATTCATGTTCCCAAAATTGGTAGTTTGCAGCCAAGTTAAGACCATCAGTCAAGTTTGGCCATAGTGACGTTAAGTATATTTCAATTGGACGCAATTTATTCGAGAGATTAGTGGGAGGAGTGGGTGTCTTGCGAGTATAAGGATTATTTTTCTTGTAAGGAGGTATCGGTTCATCATATCTATCTTGTGGTCATATACCGTGAATTTTGAAGTCGGAAGGGATAGGAGGTTTGCACCTTAATGTTCCATGACATGTAGCAAGTGGCCACTGGAGACTAAGTTTGTAGAAGCTTATCTTGGGCGTCGCCTGACTTGCTACTGGTGGATGAGTGTAGATGTGTTGAAGGTAGAGGGTTGTGAATAGAATCGAAACCAACCCGAGAGAGCAACCAAGGCTGCAGCCAGTAATAAATATTTCCATTCCATCCACATTCTTCAATCTACACAAGGGACGATTTCTATTGCATAACAAAAAACAATAAATGGAGAAGAATAAACTTTCATTCATGAAGTTGCCCTTATAAATCATATTAATGATATAAGGACTATTATAAATACTTCGTTGAAGTCTTGTAAAAATAAAGGAGTGTGGACTTGTGACTATTATAAAGGTGAAAAAGAT
Source organism: Gossypium raimondii (assembly GCF_025698545.1). Lineage (NCBI taxonomy): Eukaryota > Viridiplantae > Streptophyta > Magnoliopsida > Malvales > Malvaceae > Gossypium > Gossypium raimondii. Next base: position 3,986,671 of record NC_068577.1, on the reverse strand, counting down.
CGAGTTATTTCATAAGTTAAAATGCTTGTTGGTATAACACTTTGTCACATCCCCTTGACGAGTTTGATGAATAAATTAAAAGGGAGCACAAGAATAGAGTAAAAAGGACTGTTTTAAGGCTCCTGCTAAAAGGAGTAAATCTCATATATGCTTGTTATAAAATTTATTTAATTGCATATTAAGCCATTGATAATCTTCAAATCAATTTTTGTGTTTGCATGTTAGTGTACAATTCGTTTTACTCACATTTCTTGGCACACCTCACTATTTCGAATTTTCAATTTAGATTTTAAATTAGTCTCTAAATTTTAAAACGTTCAAACTGAGTTCTTAAAGTATTTGTTATCAATATTGTACCAATCAGATTTTTTCATTAGCTCGGTAGTCAATATGGACATTAATGTTGTGTTGGATCTAACGTGAAACATTTTCAAAACATGTGAATCAAATTATAGTACCGCATGAATGACTTGGATTTGACATGAAAAAAAATAACTCTCTTTCTTTCTTTCTTTTTTTTAAAACATCATGTCTTTAAATTTACGATAGATTTTCATTATTATTCTATTACTTTAGATTCAAGTTATCCATTCTGGAGGTACACACATGTTTTAAAGATATGTTGAACTAGATTTGCATTTCTATTTAATGTCTAAACTGATGATAAAGCTTATGAAAAACTTGATCGATAAAATATTAATACTTTGATAATCTAATTAGAAAATTATGAAATTCAAATATTGACTTGAAATTTAACCTATAAATTAAGGACATATGAAGTAATTAATTTAAAAATATATTTTTTACCAACACTTATTGAATCAATAGTAAAAGAGATTTTACTACATAAAATTTCAAACTTAAATTGATTAACTTGAATAAAGTAGTAGTTAAAGCTCTTGCCAAACACCCATTTAATATGAATTTTAATCGTGTCATCCCCATCTCTTACCATACTCCATTTAATATTGTATAAAATATTATCTCCATTTAAAGATACAACCATACTCCATTTTGGGTGCAATTAAGGAGTGTAACTATTAAGATGAGTATTAAGGTATCGTACTAAAAATGGGTAAAAATATCAGGAAGTTCTTGTACTTAGGGTAGATTGCATTTCTACTATTCTATTGAAAATGGGTAAATTAACCCTTATACATTTTGAAATATGCAAATTAGTCCATCCGTTAAATTTTTCTATTAAATAATGACGTATAACATGCTGAAAAATATTTTTAATGGGTAAACTATAAAAACAGTCACCTAACAATTAATTTTTTGATTTAGTCATTCATTAAACTTTTCAAATTAAATATTTTTGTCACTCTGAGCCGATATTGACTTTTTTATTGGTCTAGTAGCAAAATTAGACCTGTAATGTTTATGTATTGTATCAATTTGATCCAAAATATAAAAATCAACAAATTTAACCTCACTATTTTCAAAATTTGTCATTTTACTTTTAATTCTAAAAGATTAATAACTTTAACCCTCAATATTTACAAAATCTATCAATTTAATCCTAATTTTAAAATTTAAAATATGTATATTTAAAAAAAATACATTTTTAACCTTTTCTAACCTATCGATTAACTCATGTAGGTTTTAATTTCCTTATTTTTCAATAGGAAAGTTGGAATGAAATCTGCGAGATATACATTTACCCAAAAAGGGAGTGTAATTATGATAAAGTTTGAATAGGGAGTGATATAAAGAGGACGGGGGTCTGGTAGTTGGCAGCGAGTCAAAGGTCAAAGCGGGGAATTGATTAACACAGGAATTGGAATGGTGCGGCTCCACCTTGTCTCTTTATTCCACCATTTCTCTTTTAATAAAATCCCGTGGATAATAAGGGTGGTTTCTAGATGCGTGGGACCCAACATAAGTGGACTATGTTTCATCAAAGTGGGCCCCCGCTTTTCTCCGCCTACGTTAACCCAACTCTCTCTGACATTCGCCTAATCTTATTCTCTTCTCTTCTTTCTTTATTTAACTAGTTTGTAGACATGTGCACTGCACGCAACTCCGTGTTTTTAATTTATTTTCTTGAAAAACTGTAATTAAATAAAATCTAGTTATGTGTTGCTTAAATATCCAAAATTTATAAATAAATAAAAATTCAAGCAAAAAAATTATATATATTATCACATACGACACTTTCAAAAAACGCAAGAGTCGGTGTCGTTTCAATAGCAGAATCACACACGCGTGTTGAGGGACAGTGTGTCCCTGCTGTCTCCGGTCAACCGGACAGTGCATTGCCTATGCAATATTTTGACTGCTCCGATGCACGTGCGAAACAGCACGTGTTTTACAGCTATAAAAATTTCAAATATCCTTTCTTAAAACATCTACAAAATACACATATAATTGGTTTAATTTTTGCTTTAGTCTCTTTATTATACTGAAATTTAGAAGTTAATCTATATACCTTAATTTGACATAATTTGATTTCTATACTTCTATAATATAGTCTTGACTCTGTGATGGGATAACAATAAAACAAAATTTCACGTAATCTTTTTAATAGAAGCAACTAATATTGCTATCAAATTGGATAAAATAATAATGTACAAATAAAAGGATTAAAACTGAAATTAAACCTATAACGATTAAGAAATAGAACTTTTAACTTGGATTGCTGGCAGCTGCTTTTACCATCCGCGATTTGTGCCCCAGCTAATTCCAACATTATCCAATAAATTTCCATTGATTTTTGTGCTTTCCCCCCCCAAATATTTGTGTTAATATTTTAAAGGGAAATTGTGATTAATGTCTCCTCCTAAATTTAAATTTAATGAAATTTTATTAACTTTAATTATTTTTTATGAATATAAAACACTACTAATTATTTTAGATATCGAAAAATATTTATCATAATATTTTTAAATTAATGAAATACTAGCAAATGTTTTTTTTTTTTGTTTGAAGTTAAGGAAAAAAATTAAAATAAAAAATATCATTTATAAATAAAGAGAAAATTTAAATAATGAATGGAGTGAAAAGAAGGCGATGTCTAGTTGGCATTGAGATTCGCTCCTAAGATTTTATCTATATGTGGTCCCACAAAGAAAATAATTGAAGTAAACATTCCACGTGGGGTGTCTCAATGCTACCACGTGTCCACTTAGAGGTGCTGCTGAGGTGGTCCATAACTGACTTGGATACTCCTCCTTATTGGCTTTTTTTTTCAACGGTTGTTTGATTATGGGAATGATCTCTCCACGTGGACCTTTCATTTCCATCCATCCAAAAGCCAAAAAGGCAAAAAGAACATCAAATTGAAAATAAAATATGTAACTAAAATATGAGAGAATTAGGGATAGATGTCGATTTTGAAAAAATATTAGGGATTTAAGGTGTAATAACAAAACATTTCAATGAGTTTTATCATATCGATATGGGAATTATTGTCAAGGTCATGCTTTATTATCTAACTAATAGATATTTAAAATGTTCGATTGTATTAATAATATAAATGAGTTGATGCTCAATTAAATTTTTAATAATCGCTGAATTGAATTCATAATCGATTAATTCATTACACTGACTCGATTAAAAATTTAATATATAATATAAATAGGTAAATATAAAAGAAAAAGAAAAGTTGAGTGGGTGAGAAGGAAAATGAAAAGAAAGATAATGTAGTGATAAAAGAGCAGTCAAAACCAATTGCAATAATGCAAATTGGGTCACTCCTTTTCCGATCGGTGATTGCTAACACAAGTTTTTGAATATTATCATTGGTCAATGTCATTATCACATTTTGAGTATTACCACTCCATGGGGGTGCATGTTAGGCCTCATTATAATAAACACATTAACCCCATTTCTCATGGTCCAAATTCATGCTTCAATATCGGTAAGATTTATATTTGATTATATTTGAGCTTTTTTTTTATACAATACCTAGAATTATTTATAGCCTCTTCCCAACCCATAAATGGGAGTATAATGTACTTCAGCACACTTGAACCCATATTATTTTGCATTGACAACAATATCCATGCGAATCAAACTAAGACTCAATCGGCTATTTAAGTTTTTAATTTAAAATATAAGTAAAGATGATAATAAAGTGAATCGAATTTTTTAATATTAGAATCGAAGACTGACTCATATTTAGAATAGAATTAACTTTTTTTTTCATACCTATTTATTTAACTTTAATATTTTTGCCTCAAACCTCTCAATTTTTTGAAGGACGTTTAAGATTGTGGGAATAGCTCAACCTTAAAAGCATACTTGTTATCTTCCCATATAAAATAGTCATTTAAAATCCTACTTTACCTAAAATTTTCTATTTTAATTGAAAAAAGTTGAATTTCATGATAAGTTTTTTCTCCTTGAAAAAATTGTGAAATTCTCACATTAAATCGCGGTAATCATTTTCTCATCCTCTTGTCATGAACCTAAAGTTAGTTAAAATTTTCTCAAAAAACACTTTTGAGCAAAAGTTAAAATTTTCTTCTACTTTTGGTTAAAAAAGTGCTTTTGCTAAGATTTTTTTGTCCCAAAAGCATTTTTAAAAAGCGTAAAAACATCTTGTTTAGCAATGTCTTTATATCAAAAAATGATTTATATCCCAAAAATGGCCCTACCTTGAGTAGTTCATACTCACTAAGGCTGTATGACGCTTGGACAGCTCTATCACTAAGGCAGCAAATACTTACCAAGCATTGCCACAAATTTTTATTTAGTGGAGCACTTGAGCAAATGTCCATTTATTGATGAATGCAAAGCATGCATTGCACTAACAATTCAAATTAATCCAGAAAAGGGCAGCATATTCCAAGCATAAATATAATTAAACTAAAATATTTTATTGAAAGAAGATGTTTTAGAGTATGGCATTTTGATTATCACTTAATAATTAAACTAGGTTTGTTTAATCCATAGGCATATGACACACTCCCACCATATTCCCCCTAATCTACCTACAAATAACATATATTCTTATTCCCAGTAAATAAAGCAGCTAGTGTCGACTTAAATCGCACTCACAACTAGTATTTTGGAGCCACTCATCATTTTATTTTATTTCTTTCTTTTTCAACTGGTGGATTTAGATAGGCGATTCGGTGCGGTGCGTTTAGTTTACTTTTTATTTCACGTTACATTATCGTTACAATATCTAATTTTACGATCACCGCTATTTTTACACTAATCGCAGATAAACGCACCGCTCATCCAAACTCACCCAAAAACTTGTATGGAAGCCAATGACTCCTAATTATTTAGGTCTAAGGTTATTAAAATTATATGTGAATTAATTAATTGAGTTAAGCTACATTATTAAGTTGGGTATTGATAATAAATTATTTCAATTAAAACGGTTGACATAACTAGTTATAATTTTTTAATAAAAAGAATAATTGTATAAATCTGACTAAATTAAATATCGAATTTAGAGTAAGTTGAGTTTACACATGTTAGTGTATCGTTAATCTTAATGCCACCTATTATCGATGAACATGGTTGCCCTTGATTCATGCAAGGTTAACTTAAGATTGAAAAAAAATTGAATAGTATGCCGAATTGGTTCAACCAATTTGAGTGTGGGTTTGTATGGACGATGCGGTGCATTTAACTTACTTTTTGTCTTATGCTATAGTATCGCTACAATATCTAATCTCACAACCGTCGTTGGTTTTACACTAACCGCAGGTAAACGCATCGCCCGTCCAAACCCACCCTAAATCACATGGTTCAATCTTGAAAATTATAAGGACTAAATTCCTAAGTTTTGAAAAGTACAGGGACTATAAGCACATTTTAACCTCTAGTTTCTCATGGTTGAAAGGCCCATACCACCATTTCTTCCCCCCATTATAACAAGTCCATATGAATCATCTCATAAGGAAGCCTAAAAATAAAATAATGGGGCACTGAAATTGGGATTCTGTAGTCCCAACTGGACCCATTAGGGTACCATGGTCTTACTCTTCTATCTTTAGCAAACATATCACATCAATTAGCGGGTCGGGTCGGGTTATTTTTCAAACAATTAGTCCGGATTAAGTGAATCCAAATAATTAATCTTTTTTATGATTGAATCAAGGATTGAAATTTCGAGTTTATATCAAAACCGAGAGATCCTTATTTTAATGATAGAGTGGCTTTCATAGTGCATAGGGGTCCATCCATCGACTGCTAAAAACAAGCTAGCAGGGAAGATTCAAGACAATATGTATTGTGAGTTGAGACAACGCACGCCTCAAATAATGTCATTATTTGCAGAAAGTAGAAAAGATTCTATGCAACAATCACATGATACCCTCTTATACACTATATATATATATATATATATATATATATAAATCTGCTGCAATCATCCAAGTTTAAGAATATCATAATATACCAATAAATTATGGCCCTCCAATCTGAATAGGGTAGCCGCCATTGTTGAACCCTGGTAATGGTTAAGACATAGAAGCTTCATTTTATTGAAAAACAAGTAGCATGTTTTTAATGTTTACATTTGCAAGAGAATTGTTGCTAAGATTATGCCAAACAACAACCATGATGAAATTGGTCGACTATCTAAATAAGCAAAGCTTGATTTATGAGCCACTGATCCCTGTTCGGGGACGACACCGGCCTCGGGTATGTCACATACTCCAAATGTCATGTTTGCCTACACAGTCCACAACAATTTAGTACGTTTAGTTATGTAAACAATGGAATGGTGGAAAATGGGTGGGAAGAATGTTGTTTCAGACCTTGCACTTGGCTATGTTTCCGCATCCGCAAACTAGATTACCGTTTACGACATCCACGGCTTCAGGAGCACCTCCGCTGTCACTCCTCTGGAATGTTCATGACAGAATTCATTTTTAGGTTGTTCACGCTTTGGTTACAAGAAATGACAGTTTTTTTGCAACATGCATTACCTTGTAAAAATCTACAGCTATGAAGTTCGGCCACCGGTTACCGGCTCCAGTATAACATGTTTTCGCCATGCTAATCAATGGGGCTGAATTGTGTTTGCAAGCTTGGGTTATGTCAGGTCTGTCGGGAAAGTAGTTGACTAAGACCAGTGACCTTGATTTTGTGTTCATCACAGGTGATTCCGCTCTGTTCGGACACGAACCAGCTACCATCCCACCATCTCCATCTGTTATTTTGGAAATGCATCAATGTCACGTCTATTTTGTTTAGTTAACTGATTAAAAAAGATTATGGTAAAAAGGACTCACATTGGTTTTCCACCATGTATCTCCATTGATAAGCTATACCTTCAGAGGCCTCTTTAGCCGACTTCGAAGTGAAAACCACAAGGCGCTGATTCTTTTGAACCATATCATCGACCGTTGGCCAATTTTCACCGTTTTTCGGCATTCGAGATACTGGAAACCAGAACTTCCTCAAGCCGGCAGCATCAAATACTTTACTCAATCCCCTTGGAGAGGTCACATAGTCTTCGATGATAATGGTAACAATCTCCAATGGATTTGCTTCAAGAAACACTCGAACCTCTTTCAAAACATTAATTGCAGGTTGCTGATAAAGAAAACAGAATCATCCATTGATAATGTTAATGGCAAGTCTAATGTAAAATATGTGTATCGGCTTTAGATATTCGTATTAGACTTACAAAAGCTGTGTAGTTGAAGCATTGTCCTCCGAAAGAGTGACACAACCAGACATCATTCAGGAAATCATACACGTCCAACATCAAACCTCTAACACCATTCTGCAAGATAGAATATAGGATCATCGATAAGATCGAATGTAATGAGCACTGTTGATATCTTGAGGATCCATAAGAAACCGAGCATATATTCATTAACCGAATCATGGATACTCGAGGAAAAACGAAGAGTTGGAGAAGCAAATACGACGTTATAGGCCAACTGCATCATTGGGGGTATGCAAAGCACATGGCTTTCGTTTTATGACTAGTTGGCACCTAAGCATGGTATGTTGGTCCCCAAATTAATATAGAAAGGTCCAACTTCCCTGCTTAAATTAAGCATCACATGGGAACCAAAACAAACACAAATTGCAAAACATAAAAAGGCCAGAGGGGATGTCTGACTCTGGTTCTTGACATGGAACCTGGGAAGTTTCGTCTTCTTCATTCCTCGACTTTAGCCTTACTTAAAAGACGCGTGTTTGCTGCTAGTTCCAGTTTGTTACAGTCATAAAACATGCCAAACACACTCCATTTTGATTCATAAAGAGAAAAGAATTGATGAAATGGTTGTTCAACATAAGTTAAAAAGTCTACCATCAAATGGAAGCATTCAATAACAAGTGTACAGGGGAAAAGCATGGTCTGTTTTAGTTTAATTTCCCTTTAAGCAAGAAAAATCCTGGCTTCCTTGAACTTTACTGAATTAAAAAATTGAAATTCCCATACCACAAATGCCAAAATTCACCCAAAATTCAAAGCATAAAAAAACAAAAAAACCACAACATAAAGCTAATAATGCTGCTGTCTCTTCAATATATATATATATAACACATATTCCAACTTGTGACATGGAGATTCCAATATTTTAATCCTATGAACCTATATAAAAAACTGCATTATTTTTCTTTACCATTTCATCTTTTTGCAAGAACCAAAAGCATTGACAATTATAGACATATGAAACAAAGTGAGTTAAAAAAGAGAATTACATTAAGCTGGCTGGTGATGGAATCCTGCTGGTTGGTAGGTGCTAAAATCAAAGACCCAGTTGCAGACCTTTCCCCTAGCCTTGCAAACGAGTTGTGAGTAGTCAACCATGAATATCGATTAAATGGTAATCCCTTAACCTGTTTTAATCAAATACCCTTTCTTTACTTTTATGCACACAAAATGTACAATCATGTAAAAAAAAACGATAAAAACTGTAATACTGAACCTTAGAAATGGGGTTTAATGGCTGGATTCTAGTGCACCTGGGCCGTACGTTCCCATTTGCTATACAGGTTTCACAGTGCAACCCTGAGTCACAATACCGATCTGCTATACATGTTTGTCCTTCCTGTTCCAATATATAACAATTAATATTCAAAAAATATAATTTAAACTGGCATTTTAATGGCAAAGGAGAGGCATTTACCCTGAGAGAAGAGCAAAAACCAAAACAAAGACTGGCAATGGTCAAAATGGCACTTAACTGCAAATAAGAATGTAAAATCTCTGTTAGTTTCCTTTCCATGCCTTGCCCAGAGAAGAAAAAAGATACATAAAAAAGGTACTTGCCTGCATTGAGTTGGTTTTGGGGTCTGCTCCTTCGAATTTTCCTTTTTTTTTCCTGCTTCAGTTTCTCTTTATATATAAGGGCATTAAAGGTGGCAAACTCGTAATGGAGGAAATAAATAATTACTCCCACTGTGGGTTTAAAACGGCATGTTTTTTCAGTAGTTAATGATGATTATTACCCAAGTTTTTTTTTTTAAAGAGAGAAACCAAAAAATGGGAAATCACTGTGATGTATACTTGTGAATGATGATGATGATGATGATGATGATAATGATGTCTATGTATATATGAGATGTTTCGTAATACGGCATTTTCTTCATCCCACTGAAAATTTTGTTGCTTGAAGTCTTCATCTTCTGCTTGCTTGTAATCATCAATCAAATCAAAATAAGGTTTTACATATTTCCAACTCTTTTATTATTGTATGCAATTAGGGACATTTTTAGGTTTGCCAGATTGTGTCAACTTCAACTGTTCTTAGTAAATAATAATAATCCTTTCTCATCAATAAAGCAGCAATGTCGCTTCAGGGCAGCTGGGGCAGTCATGGTCTTGGCAAAAAATGGTAAATTTGTTAATTAGTCCTTTTAACAAATATAAAATTATATTTTAATCTTCAAAATTGAGCATTCAAAATGGTAAAGTTATTGTTTAAACATTTTAAAATTTGTAAATTTTAACAAATGTGATTGAAGCCAAATTTTCTGAACTCATGCATGATAGTTTTAACAGCCTTTGTTGGCACGTATAAGAATCATGTTATTAAGAATGCCACTAACCCGAGCCTGCTGCATGACAAATGTGAGTATTATTTCCCAGAATTTCCATTGAATGTGAATGACTTAAAAGCAGAAACATTATGATGAGCGGCAGCTTATTCAACCTCATTTATACTCAGGGGCGTAGCCAAGCCGGCAGGGCTGACTGCTAAAGTGAAAATATTTTCATTTACACCTTTTAAATTTTTAAAAATTTTAAATTAGTAAAGGTAAAATTGTACTTTGACCCTCCTAAAAATGATAAAAAAATTATTTAATCTTTTAAAAATTATAAAGATCTTAACTATTCGAATGATGAAATTACATTTTACTATTAAAAAATTTAAAATTTAATTTTGATCCCTTAAAAGTTTTCTGCATTCACCCCTATTTATACTCGAATTTTCTTTTGGCGCTCGAAATTATATTTTTCTAATTAGGACATATGAGGCATTCAAAGAAAATAATTTTTATTTATATATTATGACTTAACGGCTCAAATCATGATGGAAGTATATTTTATCACTCCTAAATCCACCTTATTGATGGATCAAATTTATTAGGAAAAGTTTTTAAAATATCATTCGGTTCAACTCTCAACAATTATTGATATTATTTTCGGTTTGAGTTGAAGTTGCCTTTAGACTTTACTGAAGGTTGAAGCCTGAGGAGAGGTTTATGGAGTGAGAGCGACTAGTCGAATTGGATTAGATCAAATGATACTCATTTTACCTGAAAATATTATATAAGGGCATGAGTTTAAACTAGACCTCATTATGGATTGGGTTAAGCCAATGTAAAATTTTAGGCCCATTTTCTATGTCTAAACCCGGTTTGATCTGAAAAATGGGCTTAAAATTTTACCCAAGCTCGACTTAAATAAAAAATGCTAAATCCGAGCTTGACCTAGCCCGCCCATATTAAAATTTTTATATTATTTTTATATAAAAATAGATTTGAAAATATAATGCATAAAATACACTAAAAATATTAAAATAAATATTTTTCGACAAATTGAAAATACATTAAAAATATATTTATACAACCCTAAGATAATTGAAACTTAGCAAGCAAATGCCTCTAATATAGTAGCAAAATTAATAATAAAATAATAGTTATACAAGATCCAAACAATAACAATAAAATAGTAGCAATGTAATAACAAAATAATAACAAAATAACATCAAAACGGTAGCAAATAACAACAAAACAACAGTGATAAAATTCAGGTAAATTCGGGTTGGCCTCGAGCAAAAAAATCTTACCCGAGGCTCGACTTGTTTAGAAAATGAGCCTTATTTTTTGTCCAAGCCCATTTTTCAGGCTTATATTTTTGCCCAAACCCTCCCACATTTCAAGCAAGCCTTCGAGCCTAGGAGGGTGACCTGACCCATGATCAGGTCTAGTTGAAACCCTACCAAAAGCAAATGCTTACATTTCTTTGTTTGGCGAAAGCACTCCTACTCCGTGAACCCTTAGAGGCTCTCAACGAAGTTGAGAGACAAAACTTGAGACTAAAACCAAGCACATACACCTAGGGATAGATCTAGGGGGTGCACCACCCTCTTGGAATTTTCAGATTTTTGAATTATATATATAAATTATAATGTATTTTAGATTTGGTGTCCACATTATATAACATTTATCCCCTTGGCCAAATAATAATAATAATCAAATATTAATGTATGATGGGCCTTGAAAGATTAAATTTAAAAGCCCAATACAGACTTTAAAGCCAAACTTCAGAATTAATTTTTTTCGTGTAAGGATAGATTGAGTGTAGGGTGGGTTTTGATGAACGGTGTATTTACCTGCGATTAATATAAAAATAGCGATGGTAGTGAGATTAAATACTGTAGCGGTGATGTAGCGTGAGATAAAAAGTAAGTTAAACGCACCGTACCCCACATCCAAACCTACCTTAAATCAATAGATGATTCGAACAGATGAATAAAATCTTTCGTTAAGTGAAGCTCTGTAAATATAGAATTGTTGTGTCCGAACTGTATTAACAAATATCATCGTGTCTGAACTGTATTAAAAAATATTAATGTTTTTTAAACTTTATCATCATAATTATTTGAGGTTAAGATTTTGTCAGCACGTTAATAAATTGATATAATTCCGAATGGAACTGTGGCCACAGAACAAAATCATACCCAAGTTTCCCCTGTTTTGGATTTTGGCCATTAATGTTGGTCCTACTTCATTTATACCGCCAAAAAGGAAAATTAAGATTAAAGGTAAAAAGTTTTGTATTAAAATGGTTTAACTTCAACTTTTAATATTTCATAAAGCTAAAAATATAAATTTTTTATGGATAAACTATAAAAATAATTACTTTTGTTTGCCTCAAATTACATTTTAGTCTTTTATGTTTGAAATATTACGTTTTAGTCACTTACATTATCGTTTTGTTACAAAGTAGTCACTAACGGTAAGCTCCGTTACCTCCCTAACGGCAATCCTATATGGCAGTCCAAATAGGTTTTAAATGCCAACTTGGACGCCCAACTGAGATAAAATAGTTTTTTTAGTTAAAATGGAAAATAAAACTAAAAAAAAAAAAAGAAGACGAATGAGTTTTCTTCTCCAGTTCAAGGGGTAATTAATTTAAAATTTTCAGTTAATTAAATTTATTTAATTAAAAACCTATTCTCATCACAATTGGACATCCCTCATCACAATTGGACATCCAAGTCAGCATTTAAAACACATTTGGATTGCCACGTAGGATTGCCGTTAGGGAGGTAATAGAGCTTAACGGCAGAGTGACCCCTTCGTAACAAAACTATAACGTAAGTGACTAAAATGCAACATTTCAAACATAAGTGACTAAAATGTAAATTGAGGCAAACAAAAGTGACTATTTTTGTAGTTTACCCATTTTTAATTAATAAAAAAGGCTAAAAGATATTAAATTGAATAATTAATATTTTAGATGGGCTAAGGTTACAATTATATCATTTAACAAAAGGTAATCAAATTTGCATAACAATGCGATAATTGTATTTAAATTACGTAATAATGTTCAAATTTATAATTAATTCGTTCTTATTTTTCATAATTAATTTGAACCATTATAGGGAATCAGCGTAATAATGCAGTAGTTGTATTTTAAAATCAAATAGATGACATGTCAAATTATTGGTTTATTGCAAAGTAGGTCATCATCTCCTTGCTGTCTTATTATCCTCAATCTTTTATATATATTAGATTAATTATAAAATATAATTATATCAATACAAAGCACAAAAATATGAAAATTAGATTCTAATAAGATAAAACTTAAAAATACATATATCGTAATTGTAGATAATAAGACTTAAATGATCCTCAATAATTCAATGTCTTAGCCTCGTCAACAATGTCAAAGTTTCATTGACAAGCCTTTCAATTGAATAAACTATGGGTGAAATAACCAAAAAAGTTACCAAATCTTTAGTTGACATCAATCCCGAGTTTGATTCTTGGATCACCAATACCTTTCTTTGTCTATAAAAAAAAATCCCAAGCCACTATTTTCTTATTTAAATTAAATATTGATTAATTATTTGTTAAGAAAATAATAATTAAATTGGTAGTAAAATATAATAATTACATTATGTATTTATAAGACACTTGTCAATAACAACTGGTTTTTATTTTCGTATCTTTCTCACCGTCTTTCTATATTTATAATGTTATTTGTACCAATGAATTTTTAAATATAATTTTTTCGTGTTTGTTAATAAAGCATCAATCAACCTTTTTGGTATGTACCTTTTTTTTTCCAATTCCTTGTTAGTATGTGCTTACATGCATAGAAATTAGAAAGCTTGCATTTAAATATTACAAGACAAAGATAAACTCAGATTTCAGTTCCTACCCACATGAAGTTCAGTACAACAAAACTAGAAACAAACCCCAAACTGAGAAAACAATGAATCAGACATTGTAGCCCCTAAATGCTTTGTTCATCTCATCAAGGCAACATCTGTTGTAACACATGTAAAAACGATCCTCAAAATAATCTTTAAAAAAAAAAACAGACCTGTTTCAACGTGATTCTCCGGGACCACACTCATTTCCAATTTTCCCATTTCAACGATCAAAATTAGTTTCAGCCTCTAAGACAGAAGAAAACACCACACTACACTGTTTAAAGATTGGAAGAGAAGGGTCAAAGTTCAAACCTCAAAACCCCCTTTCTCTCTTTTGTATTTCTCTGTTGCTTAGTTCCTTGGGTTCTATCATGTGCTGATATTGACCCCATTACTTACATTTCTCAGTTCCTTTGGGCAAGGCTTTTTTTTTTTTTGAAAAGAGGGGTTCTTTGAGGTTTACCATGGTGGTTTATGCGAAGGCAATGTTGGGTTTTCTGGCTTTTATTGGTTTGCAGCTTCCTTTGATACTGGCAGGTTAAGTTTCTTTGCTTTCTTGTTTCCATTTGTTGAGCTTTGCTTACCCTTTTTTAAGCAAGTTGTAATTGTTGTTATCACTTGTTTTTCCTTATTGTTGAAGGCATCATTTTGGGAATTCTATTATGCTTAAAAAAAGGGGATTGGGGTATATATAGAGTCCTGAAAATGGGTTTGGGTTTTTGAAGCAGAAAACGTTGAATTATGATTTGCATTCATAAAAAAGAAAAGGCGGACTAGAATGTTTGAGCTACTTGCACTTTGTAAACCAGTTATGTGGTTAAGATGATTTATGGGTACTTTTCTTTGGTTCACTGTTTAATGAATATTTAGAGCTATGTATCAAGAGTTAATGGCTAAAATGGTGTCCTCACAACTGGATTTTTCTGACATTGTTCGTCTTTGCTTAGTAAAAATGATGTAGACATGTGTTTCCTATAGTTTTGGTGTGGATCTGGCAATGATAATTTATGGTAGATTGTCAAATATAGGGCAGTCAATGTGATTATGTGAATTTGGGGTAACTAGATTATGCTTTCTACAGTTCCAGATAGTTGGTGATCTATTTTGTAAGTGATTGGATTGCAAAACAACGATGACTATTTGTTACTTTTGCAGATTGCCCCTTAGATTTGAGTGGATCAAATTTTACTCTCGTGGCTTCTTTATGCTCGAATAAAAATGAGAGAGGAAAGTGCTGCCGCTATATGAATGCTTTTGTTGCATTTTCCGTTGCTCGTCATGCAAATGTGACAGGCAACCTAGGGGTTACATCGAATTTATCTGATGTTTGCATCCATTCCATATTGCAAACCATGGAGCTATATGGGGTCCCTCGAAATGCCACGAATTTCTGTGGGTTTGGTACGAAGATCCCCGTTAGTTATTACTGTAGGGATCGAACAACTGTATCGCAGATGCTCGAGTCTCCAAAATTTATGGATGTCACAAAGAACTGCAAACTGCCACTGTCGCAGGAAAATGAATGCCGAAAGTGTTTAAATGCTGGCATTAACTATGTCCATCGTCTAGTTGGATCTCAAGATAATATCACATTGAGTACTTGCCGAGATGCGACCTTTGCTGCACTTGCAAGCCAAGTTGATAACATTTCAGCTGTCGAAATTGCAAGTTGTTTTTTTCAAGTTGGGGGATTTAACATCCCACCAGGTATAATTTGTTTCATAAAAAAAAGAAAAGAAAACACTTATTTAATTTTGTATGAGAACTATGTGCATATGTATATATATATCCATGGATTAATTTCTTTAAGTAAAGGAACTTCTATGTATCCCTCCAATCAGCTAATACTATGTTCCGACTATGATGCTAGTTTCGGGGTCATCTCCATCTCCACCTGCCCATAAGGCTTCTCCTAGTCCATTGGTTGCTGCTACACCAAATCAACTCGTGTTGGGAGCTCCTTCGAACCAAAAACACCATGAACACCACCTAATGTCTATTCTTGGCATTGGGATAGCAGTTACGGTAGCTGCCATTATGATGCTTATAGTTTTGGTGGTCTTGATTTGTAAGAAAAGCAGAGAGTTGGAGGATTCCGAGAGTGTGAACAAGAACTCTTCAAAACACTTTCCTATTTGTAGGCCCATGCATAAATTCCAGGAAGGTATGTTTTGATATCACCTAGTCTCCTTTGATAATAGGCAAGTTTCGAACATTGTTCTCTTATTGAAGGCTATTAAATTGCAGGTACTTCATCGATGTTTCGAAAATACAGCTACAAGGAAACAAAAAGGGGAACTTATGATGGCACCGTCATTGGACGAGGAGGATTCGGGACAGTGTACAAAGCTCAATATACTGATGGCTCAATGGTAGCTGTGAAGCGGATGAACAGAGTCTCAGAGCAGGGAGAAGATGAATTTTGTCGAGAGATAGAACTCCTCGCTAGGTTACACCATCGGCATCTAGTTTCTCTAAGAGGATTTTGCATTAAAAAGCGCGAGAGGTAGTTTATTCTTGTATGTATGTCCCGGTGATTGATCCATCTACTTCCAAATTAAATCCCTTTACTTCGTGACAGGTTTCTAATGTACGAGTACATGTCAAATGGAAGCCTAAAGGATCATCTTCATTGTATGCTTCTGCATTCCTTCAATTTACTTCTCTATAAGTTTGCTATTATCCTTAAATAGGTTTAGGAAGGGGTTCTAAGGAGCATTTGGCATTCGGTTATATTATTTGGTTCGAAGGAAGAGATTTTTGCCTCTATTGGACACCGGATTAACTTTTCTGATATTGTACAATAAATACGCCTGGCAGACTTAATGGACTACTTCTTTCCCATGTTATTTTCAATGTCCATTTGTTCATTGATTTCATATTTGCGCAGGCCCCAGAAAAACTCCACTGAGTTGGGAAACCAGAATACAAATTGCGATCGATGTGGCTAATGCTTTGGTAGTAGCAGTTGTTCTTTTTCGGATTTGCAGTTCGTTAATACAAAATTATAATCATGCTAAATCATTTCTCTTTCCTTGTACGAACCTTGCAGGAGTACCTTCACTTTTATTGTGATCCACCTCTGTGCCACAGGGACATCAAATCAAGCAACATTCTGTTGGATGAGAATTTTGTTGCAAAGGTATTGGGTCCATTGAATTCACTAGAACTTTTGATTCCCTTTTAATTTTCCCAATGCATTGGTTTGTATAACATTTTTCTTTCTCGGTATATTAGGATAATAGAAAATGAAGTATGAATAGTTTTCATCGAAATTCCGGAAGAAACCTTTCCATATAAGAACTTGTGGAAAAAGAATAATTCCCGCTTTCTGCTTTATTGTATCCTCTAGGTTGCGGATTTTGGCCTTGCACATGCTTCAAAAGGTGGCTCTATTTGCTTAGAACCTGCAAATACTGACATCCGTGGAACTCCAGGTTAGCCGGTAAATCATTGGAAGGTTAAAATAATGGCTTATGCTCTTTACTAAAGATCTAAAATGTTAGACGACTTTCAGGTTATATGGATCCTGAATATGTGGTCACTCAAGAGCTCACTGATAAAAGCGATGTGTACAGCTATGGTGTGCTACTTTTGGAGATGCTGACTGCAAGACGAGTCGTACAAGATGGTGTGAGTTTGGTAGAATCAACCCAAATACTGTTGGCATCAGAGTCGAGGCTAACCGAGCTTCTAGACCCCCATATTAAGGACTCCTTCGACTTAGACCAACTTCAGACAGTTGTGTCGATTGTGAGATGGTGCACCCAAAGAGAAGGGCGGGCTAGACCTTCAATGAAACAAGTCCTTCAGCTTTTGTACGAGAGTTCAGATCTGATGCAAAGTGGGTTTATACAAGCCGTTGAAGATGAAGATTATGAAGGTGGTAGCGACGGAAGAGGACGGCTAAGCAGAGTGAAAATTCCTAGGAGTGGACCCCTTTTTCACAGTGGGGATGGAAGATACCTTGCTTCATCTTCAAGCACATCGAGGTCATATTGCAGTAGAAGCTTTTTACTGGAAACCGGTTCGCCGCGATCCCCTCAAAACATACTCTCCCTTTGAGGCCAATCTTTTGTTCATCCCATGAGCTAGCAGGTATGCATTGTCTTTGTTATGCAAGGGATACCATCAAACTTGTGGCATGTACAAAAAAAGGACCCAAAGGTGGCAGCCTTTTGGATAACTAAGACATAAATGCAGAATTTTTAAAAACGAAATCAAAGAGCAGATGACTGGAGATCATATATTTATGTGCGTGTATGTATATATGAAAAAAACAAACAAACAAACAAAGGATTTATAGCTGGAATATAATTTACAGGAGTTCTACATTGGTAGTTGATCAATTACAAATGACAAAGGCATGGGAATTACATGGAAATTTCAACCTTCAAATCCATGTATGAATGCACGACAATAATAAAAGTGCTCCCAGCCTCTCCTATCTATATCTTATGAAACCTTGGCAAAAACATTCCAGGAAAAAAAAAACAGACATCAGGGACCAAACATTGATCAACATTAGCTCAATTGTATGATCTATTCTAGTATTTTTGTTTTTATTTTAAAATCAAAGGCTTTGTCAGATTCTTTTAGCTGCCTACTGCATAGAGAAATTTTCTCTTGCTTAGTGGTTCTTCATGCAAGAAGACTACATCCCTCACCTTGTCAAACAACTCCTCCAGCTTCTCCACGCCTAGCTTTTGATAGTCGAGCATTTTCTTGTATCGTTGCTGGTATATTTCTTCGAAGCAACCCAAGAAAATTCGGCAAGAATAACTCACGAGAATTTCCTGCAACTCATATTTAAATTGCTCGAGGTTACGGTCATCGACTTCACATCCTGCTTCCCCAAAGTTGGTTCTTCCTTCATTCCTCTTCTCGTAATGTTCTTCAACTACCACTCTTTCTTCATCGGAGAACTCATCAGAAGAGCCAACACCTGCAGCAATGTCCAGGCTTTCCTCCTGGTTCCCCTTACCCTTCTTATCTTTCCTTGTTAAAACCAAAGGAGGTGCACTTGGGCAAGCTTTCCAATTTCGAAGGTAGACGAATTTCTTATGACCTTTTCCGTCAATTGCTAGAGTGTCACCCATCTTTTTGAAAAGATTAACAAGTTTGAATGCTCCATACTCTGCTATGTAAAGAGGCCTTCCGAAAAATTTATGATACTCTGCTGGAACACGGATAAGGGGCATGCATCCTCCTGAAAGTTCAAGCAATTTCACCAGTTGTCCCTTTAACCCATTTATGTCTCCGGGCTGTACCCACATAGTGTCATTCTGATCATAAGTGCTCAGACATCCTGACGCTTCATTCAAACCAGATGGGAGACTTTGCGACCTCAAAGTTGTAGGGCACGAAGGTATGGCTATTGAAGAGTTACTTGTATATTCAGATAAAGATTGCGACACAATCGAGAAATCTCTTGAGTTGTAATAGCTTTTCGAAATGCCCCGATAAACTATTGCCTCTTCTTCATTTTGGCCATCTGGATTGTCACTAATATGGCAACCCATGAAATACCCAGCAATATCAGCTGTTCCTCCTTGAGGAGGCATTATGGCCTTAGATGGAGGTACAAAGCCTTCCCCACGAGCAACGCTAGGCCAATCCCAAACAAAATTACCGGCATTGTTCAGTGCAGATGAAACTCCTACTCCGGCAGGAATAACAAGAATGATTGTATAGCCACGTTGACCAAGAATGTGAAGAGCCGGAGCAAAATCAACATCCCCCGAAATCAGCATGATAGATGAAGGTGGGGGGTTATCAAGGGCAAATAAGAACATGTCAACCAAGATAGCCTTGTCGGCAGCATCCTTCCTTCCATTTGGGACATCTATGAGTTTGACTCCAGTTCTCTGACAGCCCTCCCTGAGTCTCCTGGGGAAGGCATTAAAATCCCCGTATGCAGAGAACACCACAACAGCTCCTTTAATTATAGGATGCACTCGCAAAGCCATTCTTATATTCCCCGCTACATCTTCAGGGCGTACATCACTGGGGACAGGGCAGTTCTCTATATCCCAAAGGATAGCCACAGGACCATCATGGGATGATGTTCGGTTTTGCTGGTTCATAGAAGGTTGAAGTACATTCACATTTAGGTCCACCATAAGTGTACGCCTTTGATCCGAGGACTCTGAAGGAACTAAGGTCGTTGATTCATTTAGATTGGCCATCACCCTCTTTTATAAAAAATCAACAAGCAGAAAATCCTTAAGCCTGGACAAAGCAAATTTGCGTATGTCACAGACCAATCCAATATCTGAAGAATAAAAGTTAATAAGTCAAGTACTAGAATTAAGCTTGCTAAGTTGATTGCACAAACAAAAACACGCACGTGCACACACATATAAGTTCAACAACGTACAAACACGATTACTAACAAGTTCTGGTACAATTGAAAACCGGGAAAAAATCAAGGATCGAATAAGGTACAAAAAAGCACGAGCAAATGATCACAGGCAATCCACATGCGAAAATGAAAGAAAAAATTAGGAGTAATATAGCACAACTAGCTTCTCGAATAGTTAAAACCATAAAGATAGCCTTACAATTATGGCAATGTTCTGTATGGTTACGAAAACTAATTACAATCTTGATGCTTCCCTTAGTATCTATTCTAAATACACTCTCGCTGCATAGATCATTCCAAGAAGCATTTTAAAAAAACACCTAATTAAAGGGTGACATAATTTACTTTGTTACTTGTTCCTTAAAACAGTCCAAATGCTTATTCATAAGCACTTCAAAGATGCCAAAAAATAAGTAGCTTTACGGAGGGTCCCTTCATCGCACGAAATTGAAATTTTTTTTAAAAGAATTCCCAACACCAAATCAGTTTCTTAATTTCTGAATTGAAGAACACAATTGAGGATTGTTTCAACTTTCCATTAAAGCATGACCCTAACTTCTAATATTTATAAATTGAAATTGATAAATCCTATTCAAACCCCTAAATTCTAACACTAAATCCATAGCTAGAACGAAGTTTAAAAAATATCATGATACAAATCAACACAAACAAAATAGGAAAGTACCCAATGATCAATCAATCAAGTAAAATATAAACAAACAAACAATGATTAACACAAAAGACAAAAAAAGGGGTACCTTTATGTCAGGACCATAACACCATAGCCCTTGTCGCCAGAAAACCAATAACCCAGATCCTGAAACCAAAAAAGATCTAATATCTACTTATAAATAATAATAATAAAAAGAGATCTTTATTTCAAATCCAGAAAAAAGAATTTAGCAGAAAATTTGGTTCGTGTCAAGAGAAAAAAAAAACAAAGGAAGGTTTTTTCCTTGATGGGTTAATCTTTATTTCATAAAAAAAAATTAAAAAAAATTTGAGAAAATCTAACAAAACAATAGAATCAAGAAGTTTTAAATAAAAGGAGAGAGAAATTACAAGATCATTGCTGTGGGAGGAAGTGGCTGCTATCTTAGTACAGCTAATAGATTTGGGTTTTTGCAGAACTGACTGATTTTGTTTTGTTTTTAGAAAGACATTCTCAAATAATTTGGAAGGAAATTAAAAAAAGCATAACAAATCATGCGTACGGAGTTGTTTGTCTCGCTTTATGGACGGCTAGATTTTTGTCTTTGTAAAGAACAATGGGGAATTTCATAATCTCTTTTGCACTACAACTAGGTCGGTGTAATAACTATATTAACATTCTAACTTAAATTTTAAAATATTTTATTCAAAAATTAATTTCTAACTTTAGGTTGCTAACTTAAAATTTATCACAATTGTTTGGATTGAGTCTAACTCCATACATTGAGTGCGTTGAAATGTGTTATTTTTTATTTATGAGTTGTAAATAAGAATTATTAGAGTTGAGTGATATAAAATTTACTTAATAGCAATCAAAACAGTAAATCATATTATGGTAAAAAATTTATTTTTGTTGACTAATTTATTTTTTATTAAATAAATATATTTAAAAAATTATTTATTTTACAATATTAACAATAAAAAATAAGAGTAATGAGATCCAGACTCATAATAAATGAATGTATAACAAAAATTTTAATTATCACTGTATTTAAATTGAAACTCCCGCATAGTTCCACCATGGTTGCATTTGGCAAAACTCAGAACGACGCCGTTGAGTTCACGTTGGCAGTGTGGGTGCACTGTACACTGGATAAGATAAAAGCGTCAAAGTGATCTTCGCTGTTAAAGTTTGGCCAAGCTGCTGGACAAGTAATTTCCCTTTACAAACTCCAATGGAGAGTTTGTCGTGTCTGGTTTTGAAACCATCACCTCCAACAAGGTTATTCTTTCCTCCAAGGATTCCTCAAATGGCACTTCCTGGCTCTACCTTTGTGTTCCCCTTTTCCATGGACTATCAGCTTCCCATAACAACCGCAAAACTGGCTTTAAAACCCATCAGAGCCTCCACTTCAGCAGTTCCCACAACCCCTTCAACAACGTCCACTGTTACAAGCTCCCCCACTGCCGCTTCTACCAAAAAGGTGTCTCCTTTCATTCAAATGCTTCATTTGTTTTTTTTTGGCAATTTATTTGTATCTCAAAATAGGTAAAACCCTTTTCACTATAGATTCAAAGAGTGGGAAGGGCTTGGTTTGCTTGCGTTTTTACCACTTAGCTTAAATGGGGTTTAATTAATTTGTCTAGTTGGGTGATATGGCAAGGAGGGAATGGATGCTGTTATATTTTGGCAATTTTATTTGTATCTCAAAATATGTAAAACCCTTTTTCACTACATTTTCTTAGAGTGGAAAAGGGCTTAGTTTACTTGCGTTGTTAAGCATTTAGCTTGAATGGGGTTTGATTTTTTTTCTAGTTTTGCTGTGTGAAATTTAAAGTTTTGATCCTTATTATTTATGTGGATGGATAGGTTTTGGTTCCAATTGGATTTGGTACTGAGGAAATGGAAGCTGTTATACTGGTTGATGTTCTACGCCGTGCTGGGGCAGAGGTGACGGTGGCCTCGGTGGAACCGCAGCTCGAGGTTCAAGCATCGGGAGGCACCAAGTTGGTTGCTGATACCAGAATCTCCACTTGTTCTGACCGTGTTTTCGATCTCGTGGCATTGCCAGTTAGTTCTTCAAACCTTTGATCTTCATATTTGCTTAGAACATAATGTTGCCCTGCATATTCCCACATTAATGTTTTGGAAATTGAGATTCGCCTAGAGGAAAGAACCCTCAGTACACATGCGATTTGCTGATATTTCTTTGGTAAATTGTTTTGTACAATATATAGTTGTTGTAGAAATTAACGTTTGCATACTATTTGAAGGGAGGAATGCCTGGATCAGCGCAATTGAGAGATTGTGAAATTCTGAAGAAGATTACAAGCAAACAAGCTGAGGAAAAGAGGCTATATGGAGGTATATCTACTGCTCCAGCTGTTACACTTCTCCCTTGGGGACTCTTGAAGAGGAAGCGGGTGAGTGCCGGTTTATATTAAAATCATTGTTTCATATCTATGTATTTTGATTGCTAATTTTGGTGTAGTTTGCCATTCAAGACAACTTGCCACCCTGCATTCTTTGACCGGCTTCCGACCTTCTGGGCTGTCAAATCAAATATTCAAGTTTCAGGAGAGCTTACGACAAGCCAAGGCCCGGGAACTTCTTTCTTGTTTGCACTGGCCTTGGTAGAACAGCTTTTCGGGGAGTCTGTTGCCAGGGAGATTGGGGAATTGTTGGTAAATCCTTGTACTCCATTGTTTACGAAGCCACTTTATGATGCTTCGGACTTTCTTTTTTTGTTTTCCTTCTGAGTTCTTGATGGCAAGCTTGCATTTAACCTTATACGATTACTGTTTTCCAGTTCATGCATTCTGCTGATGATAAACCAAGAAAGGAAGAGTTCAACAAAGTTGACTGGGCTGTGAGTCACACTCCTCGAGTGAGTTATTACTTGCTTTGGTTGGATACTCTCTCTCTGTGCCAAAACTCTGGCTTTGCTTGCAACAATTTCTTCTGTATTTTTATCACAAGTTCGATATGGAATCTTTGTTTTAGCCATTTTTTCTTCCCCCTATGTACTTATTGTCGAAATGTTTTTGGCAGGTTCTGGTTCCAGTTGCAAATGGTTCAGAGGAGATCGAAATAGTTACTATCGTAGACATTCTACGTCGAGCAAAGGTGGATGTTGTGGTTGCTTCGGTTGAAAAGTCAGTTAAGATTTTGGCATCTCAGGGTGTAAAAATCATTGCTGACAAGTTAATCGGTGATGCCGCAGGGTCAATATATGATTTGATTATTCTTCCGGTAAGATAAAACAAAGACCTTCCAAAACAAATAGTTTTAGATGCATCCTGTCTCAATATAAATTACGGATTAAGGACTTACCATATGTAGTATCCTTTTCTTATCAATATTTGGCTCTGGATTTAAGATATTTTTAATATGGTATTTTTACTTTTAAAATGTGTCACGTGGTACTTATACTATCCTCCCATGCTTTGACGTAATATTTGAGATAACACTGTTAAATGAAGACAATGGCATGCAATTCAACTAATTACATAATGGCACTTGGATTGTAATTGCCACATCATTCGTATATATTGCTTAAATCCGCTTATGTAGTGCATACATTTGGATGCCTTTACTTTTAATTATATCCTGCATCTTGCATCTCTGGATATTGAAGATTCTTGGTTTACTTTTAACTAGCAGGGAGGAGTTGCTGGTACTGAACGGCTACAGAAATCTCGAATTCTCAAGAAGTTGTTGAAAGAACAAGATGCGGCCGGAAGAATACTCGGAGCTGTTTGCTCTTCTCCGACAGTCCTGCACAAACATGGGCTGCTCAAGGTCAAGTCTCAAGACTCGAGATAATAGTATTTACATTTTCCTGCCTATTAAATATTGAGTATCATTTGGCAACACTGACAACCTCGGATGAATACAGGAAAATAAAGTCACTGCTCATCCCTCTGCCATTACAGAACTCTCCAATCCAGTAGATGGTCCCAAAGTAGTTATTGATGGTAAACTGATTACAAGCATGGGACTTGCTACAGTTTCAGATTTCGCACTGGCTATTGTGAGCAAGTTTTTTGGCCATGCAAGGGCTAGAAGTGTTGCAGAAGGCCTCGTTTTTGAGTACCCCAGAAGTTAGAAGATCTAAATACAAGTCATACTTGATGAATGGCAATTTTTCCGGATGCCATTATGATATAAACGCAAGGCTATAATCCCTCAACTTGAACATCTAGTGGAAGGAGAAAACCGTCACAGAAACTTGCTCAGCCTTGAACAGAGGTCACATGTATCTGTGAGGTCCAAAGCAGCAAAATGGCAAAATGTTATCAAGCTCGATAGCCATATTTGGGTGAAGATCTGGTACTGAATCTTCAAATATCTATGTGGCTAATCAAGATACAGGTAATTAAATACTTAGTAGAACCTAGTAGAAGTAAATGCTTGATAAGGCTGCAGATTCTTAGCTTTTATATTATTGTTCGACCCTCTTCAAGAAGATGAAACATGTTAAAGGGTCTAAAATGAAACATGTCAAGGTTCTAATCTTACTATGATACCCCCAATGTTTTAGCCTTATTTATGTCTTTTAGGGGCATGTTGATTTTGTAAGCATATGATTTTCTTGGATGCTTTGGTTCACTTTCATCAATCGTATGTTTTTCTGCAGTCATTTCCTTTCAAAGGCTTCTTTTGTCTTATACGGCAGTTTTGTGCCTTCCGGGCACCGAATCAAATTAGAAAGTGTTTGAGATATCGATGGTGGTGGGATAAATGATTCCAATGGATGAAGCTTGGGATTATTGCAATCCGTTCTGTTCCAATTCAAACAAGCAGATATCTACGCAGAAATTTATTTGCATAGAAACCTGTTGAATGTTAAGAGTGATTGCATGGATCAATAGTATTGAATTCAGATTCTTGAAAGGTAAACTGTCGTTCTTATGGCTGTTCTAGAAAGTAGAAACAAAAAACCCAGAATCAAAACCGATAGCTTATTTCTTACAACAGATATGTCTTAAATTTACAAGTCAAATCAGGATGAAACTGACCAAGTCTGTAGGCAGAGCGTAAAGACCATATTGGAGCATCCATCTAGTTATCTTACAAGCCCGCCTTTGTTGTCAAGGTTAGATCATGATAGGCAAACAGAGATCAAGCCAATAACAAAATCAAAACTACAAACTAATACTGTCAAGTACATAACTTACAACTCAAAACCCTTTGCTTCTATATTCACAGCTATCTAGCCTTAAGCAGTATCAAGATATAGATAATGGATGCAGATCCCAATCATTAAACTGTAGCACCGGCCAAGATTGTGTATCAGAGCAACATTTTTTACAATCAGCAGTTCCTCAAACTCTACCAAGGGCCTGTCAGTGTTCTTCTTAAGCATTGTCTTTTACCTCCCCATGCTGGATTAAGTGTTTCTAGCATCTGTTTGAAAAGGCAACAGAGAGCAGACCAAAAACAGGAAACATTTCAATAAATGTGCATGGAACAAAACAAATTATATATCATGTTTTGCCATGTTCTTAAGGCTTTGGAACCCATCTAAAAGCTAGTTTGCTGCATATGAATGCTATAACATAAATGGAAGATGGAAGCAGCAGGAATGTTGCATTACCTGATTTTTCTGCATTTCCATCACTTCTTCCTGCACCAACCAAAGCACTGTCAAGAAAAGGGCCCATCCACCAACGTTTCAATAGAAAACGATGAATCGAAGTCCAGGTGATAAGTACTTACCTGTTTCCTCAGCAATTCTTCATTCATTTCTTTAAGTTTTGAAACTTCAGCTTCAAGTTCCAATGTATAAGCCTGCCAGAACTCAGAGCAGTTAATACAACCAATTGTTTGGCATTGGATTTGAGCCAACTAGAAACCATACCAAACCATTACTTTCACACTAGCAATGTAGGAGCATTGTCCTAAACATTATGAGTGGCATGTTTGTAGCAAGCAACAAAATTCAAAACTAATGAACTTTTTAAACAAGTAACCCACACAACTGAGCTAGATTTTATAGGAGAAATGAAATAGAATCTGGTAACTCAGAAGGAAAGAAAACAACAGTGTAGTGGCACTCAACTCACCTGCTTGCGAGCTCGTGATCTTGCGGCTGACTCTCTGTTCTTAATCATTCTCCTTTGCCTTCTCTCAACGACTTTCTCCAATGCTGCACTGCGTTTTCTTCCCCGGCCAAGTACATAAGGAACCGGTGAAAAAGAAGTTGTATCTACGCTATTCTTTGAAATCACATCTGGAGACATATGGCTTGCAGGAGATGGTAAACCAACTATTCCCATCCCACCACTCTGCAGGCCACTAGACTGAACTAGATTAGTATTCATTG
Organism: Gossypium raimondii; assembly: GCF_025698545.1. NCBI lineage: Eukaryota > Viridiplantae > Streptophyta > Magnoliopsida > Malvales > Malvaceae > Gossypium > Gossypium raimondii. Next base: position 3,959,507 of record NC_068577.1, on the reverse strand, counting down.
AAAGGTCACTGGTTTCAACTACCGACCCCTGAGCTCCAGGACTAGGAAAATGTGTAGTGTTTATCAAGTGCATAGATGGAGCGAATGCAACCGTTTGTTGCTTGGGAAAGAGTGGCTGTTGTTGCTGCTGTGAGTGTGATGATTTGGCTCCACTCACGTCTAATGGTAAGATTGGAGGCTGATTAAGAACTGAGTTATTGTTACTCAAAAAACCATTGTTCCCATTTGTCTGTTGAAACGGAAGAGCTAAACCAGAGTTGTTATCGAAGAATCCATTGTTATTCGGCACTCCAATCGATTGCATATCTTCCCTCACAATACCTGCCCTCCCCAGGAACTCCTCCAAAGTCATCTCTCCCAACGTCTGTTGCCTCTGTGGCAAATTCGCTCCACCACCACCACCACCATTACTTACATTTTTAGCACCATCATTTTCCTTAAACAAGTCTTTCCATACTTCTTCAACCGTTTTCTGACTCAGAGTCCTTGGCAATGTCAATGAACCTTGCCTCTGCAAATTACCACCAGAAACACCACCTTCTCCTCCAGGAACTGAAGCTGTCATCAAACTCTGAGTCTCTTCAGCAGTTGAGATGTTCCTCAAGAGTTCATCCATGTTCATGGATCCGAAGTCCTTGCCGAGTCCACCGAATGTGTTCTGCAGCTCATCGAAGGTCAACGAGTATATTGATGACTGCCTAGCCAATGGGAAATTGCCCACTGCCTTTGATCCATTCCCTTCCATACTTGGTGCTTCACCAAACCTCTTGAAATTCAGATTAGACCCCATTCCTTGTTTCAAACAGCAACAAACACAAAAGAACCCAATTCAAAATTCCCCTATAAATCCAATCAACTGAAGTAGATAAGATGATCATGTCATTATTCACTTTCCCTTTTATATAACTTTTTTCTTTCTTTCTTTCTTTCTTTAACTTGAGATCTAATCAATTATCACCAAACAAAGCAAAGTGTAACTTGATCATACATTGGAAGCAATAAAGATTAGAACTTTTATGTCAAATCTCTAAATTTCAAGATTCTCTAACAACTAGCACAAAAATACAATCATACACATAGCAAAACAAATTCTCGTCAAAATCCATCCAATTTTATACTTAGTCATTTTATTATTTTCAACAAATATACTTAGTCATTTTATTATTTTCAACAAAACCCAGATCCAAAAACTAAAAAGAAAAAAAAACAATTTTGCAGCTAGAAATTAATTAACAGCTAACAAGTATCAAACTGTCATTTCTAATACTATAGTAAACAACAACAAAAATTGAAGCTTCAACAAAATTTAAAATCAACCCATTATTCCAAAACCCTAAAACTTATCAAAAGCATGTAAACATCAACTTAAAAAGAAATTCCTCTCGTTATAGAACAGATATATAATCAGCTAAACGAAACACCAAGTACAAAATATATTCCTTAACCCATTTCAAGGAAAAAAAAAAGAAGAGAAAATGACAATAAAATAGAACAGCAGACAAAAAAGAGAGTGAGCGAGCAAGGAATGAAGCAAGGAAAGAGACTTTTTTTTTTTATAAACCCCCCAAAAAATTCAATTAAAATAAAAATTTTAAAATAAATGTTGAAACTCGAGAGAGATTGTGATGTTACTTACTCTTTGAAGCGAAACGGGGAGGCTTTAACTCTGTGGTGGCGACAAGTGTCTAATACTTCAGCCTCGACATGGATCGAGATTTATGGAGCTTTCCCAGATTTTGGTGGATTTAATTGTGATTTTATTTTATTGTTTTTATATTATAATATTGTAAGTGGGAAACTGATTAACCGTGTAGATCGCGCAACGTGGACCAATTAAAATAGAGATTTAAGTTTTGATGTGATGTCTGGCCAATCAATAAATGAAATTTGGGAAATTTAAGGCCGTCGGATCAACTTTCGTAACGCTGATTTGATGGTAATGTTTGGACTATTTGCCTATTTGGTTCACCTAAAACTTTTTGGGTTAAAGTAAAATTTAGTTCCTGAACTTGATACCTTTTCTCACTTTAGTTCCTGAATTTTTTGGATTCATATTAGTCCTGAAACTTGACAGTTTTTCTCAATTTGGCTCCTGAACTTGGATTCTATTAAGGTAGGATGATGATGTGGCACTACAAGATTGTGTCACATTATCACTGGAAAAAAAATTAAATATTATAATTTCTTTATAATATTTTGTATTTTTTATTATATAGTTTTTTTAAAATAAAACTCAAGTGACTATGTGGCAATAATTCATAATGTCACGTCATTATATCTTAATTGAATCCAAGTTCAAAGATTAAATTAAGAAAAATGTCAAGTTTTAAAACTAATGTGGATAAAAAAATTACCAAGCTTAGGGATTAAATGTTGCTTTAACCATTGGACTAATTTTTCATATAATTTTTATTATTTCATATTTATAAAATATTTATCATCTAATTTCTTGAGATAAATCTCAATTTTAAAAATAAATTTTGATATAATTATACACATAAAACTTTAATTTTTATTCAACCATATATATTTAAAAATAAACACATATTTATTTTCATATTGAATAAATACAATTATTTGTATAATGCAATATATAAATGTAAAATGGTCTTACGTTGATAATAGTATTAGTAATTTGTGAAAATGAATCAAATAAATTTTCATGTACACAATAGTACAACATTAAAGTAAATGTATGGCATTACACGTTAAAATAAAATTCATGTATTATTTAAAAATTTATAGTATAACTTTTTTTATATAAATTTTGATGTATTTATGTTTTTTTAACAATTTCATTATAGGTTATAATCATATTTGTTCTTTTTGATACAATGTGTAGAACTACCTATAGCCCCTCCTTAGCCTATAAATAGGAAGATAATACGCTTCAGCGCATTTGAACCCACGTCCTCCCATATTTACATCATATTGTGTTATACATTATATTTTTATTACTTCTCAGAATTTATATGGTGTCCTAACAATGTGGACATTAATTATTTCTATTAACAAATTATTTGGAAAAGTTACAATATTGGAAATTGAACAAATAAAAACAATTGAAATAATAATCATAGGAGTTAGGCGAGATGACAATAGTCTCTCCTACCTTAATCAGTGGTTAAGGGTTTGATATTTGACCTAGGTATCGAGTAACTTTAGAACTCTTAAAACTTGTGGTCAGTGTCTACCCCCTTAATGGACTGGCAAGATGTTGGACTCCCGTGAACACCTTGAAAAACAAAAAAAACCCCGAAATTATTATATGAAACCTGCATGAATCCATTTTTTTGTTCTTGTTAAATTTTTAGTTTGGTCCTCTAATTTAATGGTTTTAGTTTTTGTATTTCTTGAATTTTAAAACAGATTCAATCATTCCCGTTCAGGCCAAGATTGAAATTTTAAAATTAAAAAGATAAAATAACTAAAATTATCAAATTAAAATATAAAAACCAAATTTATAACTTATACGTACTAATAATAGAAAATTACTTGTTTACTTTTTAAAAATTACGGGGTTTTTAATTTAATATTTAATAATCTATATATTTTCTCTTTTATTAAAATTATAAACATAAGCAACTTTCTTTTTTAAGTCCCAAACTCGGACTGATAAGCTTTTCTTTCTTGGCATTGTACTTGACTGTTGCTTGTGCATCAAGTACCAACCACGGTGCCAGCTTCGTAGAAGCAAAAGGTAGAGGCTTATTACTACCCATATTCATTGGTCAAATCGAGTCAAACCATAATTCGATTTTCAATCCTTTTTTTCCTTTGTTTTTCAATTTAATGATATATTTCTTTTCAATTAAAAACATGATAATAACTAATAAGTAATAAAAAAGATAAATGAAATTTCTTGCATTTTCAATATATATTTGGAATACGAGTTTAATAGTTTTAGTTTAAAATAATAGACTAAAATGTCAAATAAATCATCGTAAATTTATTAAATAATATGAAAATATGAAAAGTAATGTTGAAGTATTATAACATTTTAGAACTATTGAAATATTATTAAAAAACTATAAAATTATAGAAAATTAATAAAATTTTATAAAAAATATATATAAAAATAAAGGGAAAAAAATTATCAATGGTGTCTTTGTTTTTAGTAATAAGGAACTGAGAAGATTGAAGTGTGAAGGTGATTAGACCTATATGGAATGCCAAGTGAAGGGTTTTAATAGACCTGTCCAAGGGTAGGGTAGCTCAGTAGGCCTGACTCAAGGACAATGAATTTTCACCTCGTCCCAACTCAACTCAACCCAACCCAAATTCAATTTAAATAATAAAAAATATTTTTTAATATATCTTACTTTTTAATACTAAAATGGGTGTTTTAGGCGGGTTGGACCAGTTGGAAAATAAGCTTAGACTTGACAAATTTTTTGGAATCGAGTCTCGACCCGACTCATTGACATTTCTAGGTTTGAGTGACAATGAATTTAGTACTTGTAGCGTGAGATGAGTGGTAATAATGGTTTTAGTTTGAGGAATGTTTATGTGAGAGTTGACAATGATGAATTGTAATATATAATTATAATAACATTTTACAATTTTTTATGTAATTGTCTATGTTTTTATATTTTTCTATTTTTTAAAATTTTAAATAATTTTATAAAATATTTTATTTTTAAAAAAATAGGTTTAAATGTTATAAGAACTATTGCAAAGTAATTAAAAAATAATTAAGCTCTCCATGCCATCATTTTCCACGCCAACTTGCCACATCAAGACTTAATGGTTCGTCAAATACTTTGACCACAATTAATCCCATAGTGAACTTGGCAAACCCTCGCTAGATCACCTTTGCACGTGGATTCTCAGATTCATTGATTACTTGATTATCCTAATATGTCATATCATTGATTTAAGATGTCACACCACCATCACTGTAAGAAGACACATAAACATGATATATCATTGCTGTTAGTGAACTTAGGACATATGGGATTCGTTTGTTCCCTATATATAAGCCCAACCAAAAGATCCGAGGGGTAAAGTGAGAGAGATGAACCAAGACATTTAACTCCATCTAGACCGACCCTACCAAAGAACCATTCTTTCCACTAGAAGTAGTGACTCTCCACCCTAGCCAAAGGTGAACCAACGTCATCACATTCATCCCCTCTTTGATAATTTTACTTATCAATAAATTTCATCGACACTATTATTTATTGTCACGTAAAGTTTTTTTAATCAATAAAAAAGTAATAATTGCAAGGTTTTTTTTATAAATATTTTCAAGCATTTCATATTTACGATAACAATCTAATAATTAAATGTCTTCGATTTTAAAATGGTTCAAATTTTTTTATCTTAAACATATTAAAAAAACAAATTTTATAATGCACTATTAGATAACTTTAGTTCTGTTAACAAATTTTATAATGTGCTTTAGTGCACTTGAACTCACATCTTCCTACATTGACAACAATGCTCATGTCAATTGAACTAAGACTCAATCCACTTAAGTCGATAGTTTTTAAAAGAATTTGATTTTGTAAAATATAAAGTAAAAAGGAAAAGAATATTCGTTTTTCTATCAAATTAAAATAATATAAAAGCAATTCAAGGAATAATTAATCCACAAAACTAATATTCCTAAACGATTCAAACACTGGCAATTAATTGACATTTTTACCTTGCATTATTAGGTGGGTATTTTTCTAAAAGAATCAGAGAAGTTTTCACTAATTCAAAATAGGTCCAATTCAACCCACCAAACATCCTATGATAAATTGAAAAGAAATTAAGTGTTGATCAATAATTGTTAAAAATTAAATATTAAAATTTAAGGATGTGTTTAATCAATCATTAAAATTTTTCATTTCAACATTTTATTATTTTAAATGTGTTTCATAATGTTTTTAATTTTTTACTTATTATAAAATTGTAAATAAGAAATTGTTGTATAGGTTAAATAGATAGGTGGCTAATTATCACTCAATTAAAAATATTAAGTTGATTTTACTTTATTAAAATTTTATATATTTTTTTAAATTGAGATATTCAATTATCATTTTTAACTTTTATCTAAATCTATTCAAAACAATATAAAATATTATATTAATAAGATTAAAATTAACAAATAAATATATTTAAAAAAATCAATATTTACTTTTATCAAATAATATGATTATATTGAACAGTTATATTTAAAATTTAGTACTAGGTCTGCTACCCTAACACGTTTATGTCTGCAGCCTCTGGCAAGTTTTTTTTAGGTTTTCTTGTTTCGTCTATCTTTTTCTTCTTGATTTCTTGTGTTTCGGTCCCTGGAAAATTATGGAGAATGAATTAGCCCAATTAACAATTAATGAAGAGGAGGATGTTGTTATTCAAATTCAAGAAAATCCTGGAATGGAAAGAAGAGAGGAGTTTCTTCAATTGGTGGGGAGTTTTCTTACAGCAAGTATAATTCATTTTCCAGCCATGAAAGGTACTATGGCAAATCTATGACACCCTGTTCGAGGAGTTAGAATCCAAGATCTGGGGAAAAAAGGTTTTTATTTCAATTTTTTCATTATATGGATCTGGAGAGGGTTTTGAAAGGCTCCCCATGGACATTCAATAATCATCTGTTGATACTTTATAAACTGAGGTGGGAAGAGGATCCTATGCAGGTCCCTTTAGTGTTAACCCCTTTCTGGGTTCAGATACATGACGTGCCTATTGGTTTGTTTTCTGAAAACTTAACAATTAATTTGGAAAATTTTTTGGGGAATTTTATGGTGTATGATGTGTCAAATATAGGGAAAGAATACAGGAATTTTATGAGGATTAGGGCCCAAGTCGATATCAGACGTCCATTGAAAAAAAAAAGCTAATCGAATTTCGGGGGAGGAAGTCATATGTTTTTTTTTTAAATATGAAATATTGACACTTTTTTTGTTTCTATTGTGGAAAACTGGGTCATAATGATTCTTTTTGCGAGGCAAAGACGCTGATTGGACTTATCAATAAGAGCACAATCCCGAAGAGCTTTGACTATGAATAGTGTCTGGCTATTAGAAGATGGGGAAGGGGTTACAGGTGGAATTCAGGAGGGCAACAGGAGAGTTGCAAGGGAACCACAGAGAATGGAGCACATGAAGAGCTTTGGGAAGACAGTTGATCCAGTTCTTGGTTTTAATTTGGAAGGGAGTTTCTTATGTGATGGAGCAAAACAGGGTAGACCATTGACGGATCAAGCCCATGATGCGGTGGACCATGATTTGGAGGATGCGGCTTTAGCAGGAGAAGAAGGTAAAGAAATATCTAGAGAGGAGAATGATGTTGTATTAACGAATGAGGGGATTATCTCTCCGGAAAGAAGTAGGAGATTGATAGACCTTAATCACTTGACATCGGCGGCTACAAAGAGGCAAGCTGACCGGGCGTTATGAAAATCATAAATTGGAATGTCTGTGGATTGGGGAGTCCACGAAAATTTAAAAGATTTCGGCATTCGCTGAAGACTTATGACCCCCACATAGTCTTCTTTATGGAGACGAAACTTGGCAGAATTCAAATGGAAAGAGTTCGAAGAAGATGTGGTTTTGTGAATGGCATTGAGGTGGATCCAGAGAAAACTAAAAGAGGGTTATGTTTGGCTTGGAGGAATGACGTCAATATTTCTTTAAAAAGTTTCTCTAAAAGACATATTGATGTGTTAGTTCATGATAATGAGAGGGAGGTTATGTGGCGATTTACAGGGTTTTATGGAACTCCGTATGCACGAGACAATGAAGATTCATGGGCTATCTTGAAGAATCTCTATAATGGAGAGAATAATCCTTGGTTAGTATGTGGAGATTTCAATGAAATCATGTATGGCTTTGAGAAGAAAGGAGGTATGGCCCGTGATGAGAGAATGATGGAAATGTTCCGGAAGACTTTGGAATTATGTCAATTGAATGATGTGGGATATGTGGGTAGATGGTTCACATGGGAACGAGGTAACCTTCCAGAAACAAATATACAAGAACGATTAGATAGAGGGGTTGCAAATAAGGAATGGATTTCTTTGTTCTCTGAAGTAAAAGTTCAGCATTTGGTGCATTCTTTTTCTGATCATTGTCCTCTTCTAATTGATACAAAGAAGGAAATAAGAAAGCAGAATGAAAATAGATTCAGAATTAAAAACTGGTGGTTTTTGAAGGATTCTTTTGTTGTTGAAGCCGAACATTTATGGAAGATGTCGACAGGAAATTTTTTGCAGAAATTGGAATTCTTGAAGAAAGGGTTGGAAAATTGGGCAAGAAATATTCTAAAGAATAAAAAAGGGAAAAAGAAATATTTAACGGCTAAGTTATCTGAGCTACTTGAAGCGGAAAGGGATGATATTAACATGGCGGAGATGATTGACACGAAGATTCAGCTAAACTTGGAGATTGAGAAGGATGAGAGATATTGGGAGCAAAGGGCTAGACTGAACTGGCTCAAATTAGGGGACAAAAATACAGCTTTTTTCCATAGCCAAGCAACCTAGAGACGAAGGAAAAATACGATCAAGAGTTTACAAAATGGGCATGGTAGGGATACGGACAATATACAGAAAATGGAAGAAATAACAAGATTTTACTTTTAGAATTTATTTACATCAGAGAATCAAGAAAATTTTAATTACTTGCTTTCAGGTATTAATCGAAGTATTCAGGAGGAGGATAATAAAAAGCTTACTGCGCACTATACAGGAGAGGAAATTCGAGAGGCTTTATTTGAAATGGGACCCACAAAGGTGCCAGGTGAAGATGGAATCCCAACTATATTTTATCAGAAGTGTTGGCATTTTATTGGAGAGGATGTGGTTTTTTATTGTCTTCAACTCTTGAATGGGGATATGGAGGTCAGTTCAATTAATAAAACTCAATTGTGCTCATTCCAAAAATCAATAATCCATCTAATATGTCACAGTTTAGGCCCATTAGCTTATGCAATGTTATTTATAAAATAATGGTGAAAGCTATTGCAAACAGATTTAGAAGGGTGATTGATAAATGCATTGATTGTGCTCAAAGTGCCTTTGTACTATGAAGATTAATCTCAGATAATGTTTTGCTAGCTTACGAGATATTGCATTCTTTAAAGCAAAAAAGAGTGGGGAAAAAAGGTTATATGGCGGTAAAACTGGACATGAGTAAGGCTTTTGATAGGGTTGAATGGAGTTTTATTAAAGAGGTAATGTCTCGGATGGGATTCACTCAAAGATGGATTGATAATATTATGAAATGCATAATTATTGTTTCATACAAAGTTGTGGTTAATGGAAACGTTGGAAGGACTTTCTCTCCATCAAGGGGACCCTTTGAGTCCGTTTGTTTTCTTAATTTGTGGAAAAGGCCTTTCCTGTCTCATGAGAAATGCCACAAATGCAGGACTTTTGAAGGGTGTCAAAGTCAGTAGAAGAGGCCCACAGATATCACATTTATTGTTTGCAGATGATTGCATTCTTTTCGGAGAGGCAACATGTAGAGGGGCTAATGCACTAAAGGCAATATTAAGCGAGTATAAAATATGTTCGGGTCAATGTGTGAATTTTAATAAATCAACTATATTTTTCAGCAAAAACACAATTGAGGAAGACATAAGACAAATTGTTAACTTGCTTGGAGTTCGGAGCTCAATTGAGCCAGAACGGTACCTAGGTTTGCCGAACATGGTGGGACGGAAGAAAAAGATTTCTTTTCAGGTTTTGAAAGACAGACTAAAACAACGCATTGACTTATTCAATGGCTTGCTTTTTACTTCCAAAATCTTTATGTGACGAAATGGATGCAATTATTACGAATTTTTAGTGGAAAAAGGGACATGGCAAAGGGGGAATTCATTGGAGCTCATGAAAAAATATTTGCAGTATAAAAGAAAATGGAGGTTTGGGTTTTCGTAATCTTAGTCAGTTTAATATTGCATTGCTTGCCAAACAGGGTTGGCATCTTTTTAATTACTCGAATTCACTTTTAGCCAGGGTTCTTAAAGCAAAATATTATCTACAGTCTGATTTTTTAAGTGCAGAGTTGGGGAATTTACCTTCTCTAACCTGGAAGAGTATCTGGGCTGCAAAGGGACTTCTCATTCAGGGGCTAAGTTGGAGAGTTGGGAAAGGAAACAACATTTCTATTTGGTCAGATCGATGGATTCCAGGGATCGAACCTAGTTCATGGCAGAGAAATTATCAAAATAGAAATCTAGAAACTGTATCAGATTTAATTGATGGAATAAATAAGACGTGGAAAATGGAGGTCGTTACTCGTACCTTTCAAACGGACATTGCGCAAAAAAATTTACAGATCCCACTCGCAGAAACAGGCAGCGAAGACTTGCTCATTTGGAAGGGAGAACCATCTGGAGAATTTTCAGTACGGAGTGCTTACAAAACTATTATAAGAAGCTAATCCAGATCCTAGTAATTTATTACAGACCGATTTCAAGGACTTCTACAGAAAATTATGGAGTTTACAAATTCCATCAAAAATTCTACTTTTGGCATGGAGGATATCCTGGAACTATATTCCTACACTAGTTAACCTACGATGTAAACGATTGACCACAAATGTGAGATGCCCTCGATGTGACTCCGGGGAAGAGAACAGTCTCCATGTCTTCCAACAATGCCCTATAAGTAATGAAGTTTGGCAGAATATTAATATGTCATGGGTTACAACATATTGAGATCAAAATACCAGGACATGGCTTACTTGGGTCTTCGAAAAAGGAACCAAGGAACAGTGTCAGGTGTTTTGCTGTGCTTTATGGGTCATATGGAACTCACGAAATCAAATGGTGCATGAAAAAAAGTTTGTATCAGGAAGAGATCTAGTACAGAAAATACAGACTTATTTAGCTGAACTTGAAGCAGTGGAACAGGGAAAACGCACCTTGAAGATCACCAGACTACAGGGACAAAGGAAGGAGAAAACGGAGGACATTATACAGTTTGATGCAGCTTTTGACGCAAGCAGTCTGATCAAGACGGAATCATTGTACGAAACCGGAGGAGAGAGATAAGAGCCTTGAAAACAACCCTTCATTCCAACATATCATCTCCGTTTCTTGCAGAAGCATCAGCATGCCTACAAGCAATCAAGTTCGGCTTAGCAATGGGTCTCAGATCAGTTACAATAATGGGGGATTCGAAGACAGTCATTAAAAATTGTCAAGCGTCAAATAGGGATAAATCGATTATTGGAGCAATTATCAGAGATATTCAAAGTTATTGTTCTCGATTTCAAGAAACATTTTTCCAGTTTATCCAAAAATCAGAAAATTACCAAGCCCATAATCTGGCGAAAGAAACATTAACAAAAAGGGGAAGAGAGAAACCTGGTTAGAGACGAGCTGATACGTAATGAAGGAGCGCTGGAGGAAGAATGGGCAAGAAATCCGGACTGAAGAGCTTTCAGAAGAAAAGGGATTTTGAAAATGATAACAGATTGAAGAAAATTTTTTGGTAACTGTTATCCTCTGAAACAGATGTGACGAGTCAGCATGAAAAGGTGGAATATTAATTGCGTCCAGCTGTTAGAATTGACTGGGCATTTAATTTCTTGCTTTGTCTTTTCATTTTCCGATTTTCTTTTTATGATCAGTTTTATTGGGCAAACTATGTAGCCCAATTTTTGTTTTATGTTTGCAGACAGTAGGAACTAAGCCTAAACATATTGGGTATTATTTTGCTTTGATTATTTATTTATAATAGCCCAGTTATAATATTCAAAAAAATATTTAAAATTCAAGATTTAATTTTTCAGCACTTAAATTTTCAATTTATCAAACAACACCTAAGCCTTGTTTTATAACCATTGAAAATAAATTAACTAAAATTAATATTTTCAGTTATTTAAATTTTTAAACACGTTTGATAATTCATAATAAAAATCAAATAATTGAATTTTTCAATGAAAAGGTGTGGAAAATGATAAGTAGATAAAGAGCTACCTATCACTTAGTAGAAAATTTTCAATTCTTTTTATTTATTTTATTTTATCTTTTAAATACTTTATTTTTAAAATTTTTAAAATTATATTTATCAAATAGTCTAATTATATTTCATACTTAAATTTAAGAAATATGTATAACAAACAAATTTTCAACCTTTAATTTTTAGTGTTGTGTTTCAATTTTGAAAAGAAGTGTATTAGTCTACTTCTGATAGCACGTTTTTAGTCTGCTTCTAATAGCATGTTTTGAATCTAGTTTAGGGTTTTAGTAGACGACAGAGCTTGGATAATGGAAGAGGGCTTAGCGGTGTTATCGATTACTGATGGAGAGGAGGCAGGTTGGAATGTCGATTTGGGTAATGAGACGAGAAAGGAGGGGGTGGATTTGAGTGTGGTCGGTGGTTTCTTAACAGCAAGCATTGTGTAATTCTAAGCTCTACATGCAACCTTGGCTAATTTATGGCATCCACATGGAGGCGTTACAATAACAAATCTAGGGAAAAAGCGATTTCTGTTTCAATTCTATTATAAGATAAATCTGGATCAGGCTTTGGAAAGGAGTCGTTGGACATTTAATAATCATTTGTTGGTATTTCATAGATTGCGGGAATGGGAGGATCCCATGCTAGTGTCGCTGTTTTGGTTCAGGTTCATGATCTCCCAACAGGCCTGATGCCAGAGACGATGGCCAAGTAGTTTGGAGATTTTGTAGGGCGATTTTTAGAGTATGAAGTGAAATCTTTACATCAAGGGTGTGGAGGCTATATACGAATTCAGGTTCAAATTGATATGAGAAATCCGTTAATAAGGATGAAGAAACTTATTTTGGGTACTAAATGGTGTCTTTATGCGTGCTTCCGTTATGAGGAACTATCAGTGTTCTGTTTTCTATGCGTCAGGTTGGGTCATTTGGAAAGATTTTGCCTAGCTAGAATAGTTCATGGCAAAAAAAATAGTTGGAGTTTGAGTGGGATCTATCGATTAATGCGATCCCTAAATGAGCAATGGTGGTGTCAAGTCCATAGTTAAGGGAGAAGGGGGAGGGACCATGATTGAGGGAACTGAAAAAAACTCTAGAGAGTGGACAGGATGGGAAGAATAAGAATATACAAGGTTTATTCTGAAATGTAATTTTTTTAAGGTAAGTGGAGGCCAATCTTAGTTTGAAATGAGGGGAAGAATAAATTCTGGGGATTTGGAGAATCTTGATCCGAATAGAGAGTTCATAGAGGAGGATTGTCCAATGGAGATTGGAGAAGGAAAGAAGAGGCCTCGTAATACTCGATTTTCTTTTGTTTCTAGTATAATGGATTTAGGGAAAACTATTAATAGATTGTCTTTATTCATGATTCTGAGATATCGGTTGGCTCTGCAGGACAGGGCAGTCGGATGCAATGAAAATATTATGCTCGAATGTCTAGGGTTTGAGGAGCCCTCGGGCAAGACGTCGCCTTCGGTAGATGCTGAGGGAGATTAATCATGATGTAGCTTTTTCATGGAAACAAAGCTACATAGTTCAAATATGGAGAGAGTTCGTAGCAACTGGGGATTGATGCAGGGAATCGATGTTAGAAGCGATGGTACAAGGGGTGGTTTATCTTTAGGATGGAAGCAAGGGATTAGGGTGATTTTGCGGAGCTTCTCGTTGAGCCATATTGATGTAAATATTGAAGGAGAAGTAGAAGGTGCTCATTAGAGGTTTACTAAGTTTTATGGGTATCTTATAGAAAACTTGAGACACTATTCGTGGGATCATTTATGAGATCTTTCTGCTAAAAGTGTGATACTGTGGCTGATTATAGATGATTTTAATGAGATTATGTATTTCCATGAGAGCAACGGGGAGGTTAAGGGATGAGTGAGGAATGGAGGCTTTTAGGACGGCTTTGAAGGATTGTAATTTGTCAAATTTGGGATATCAAGGCCAATAGTTTACATGGGAACATGAGAGATTGGCCCACAATAACATACATGAAAGACTTGATAGGAGAGTGGCAAATCCAAAATGGAATGATTTATTTCCTAATTTTTCTCTCAAGTATTGCATGTATTCAATATTAGATTATTGCCCAATCTTGCTTAATACTTGTGGGAGGGCGGATCAACAGGAACAAAGTACGCGTGAGTTTAGACTTGAGGCAACATTGTTGCTTGAAGAGTCTTGTGAAAGAGAGGTTAGAAGATTATGGAATAGCTCAGATGGGTCGATACTAGATATAATTCGATATGTCGGGCGTAGTTTGATGAATTGGGCTCGAGAGAATAGACGGTTGTCTCGAATGACCTTGGATAAATTAAGGTAGAAGCTTGACGAGCTTAATAATTCATATTCGACTAATGAAACGCTAAAGTAATTGGTCAGCCCAAAAATGCAGCTCAATTTGGAGATTGATAAAGGAGAGCGCTATTGGGAACAGAAAGCAAGAGCTAACTGGTTGAGGAATGGGGATCGTAATACTGGTTTTTTTCACAGAATAGCTTCTCAACGCAGGAAAATTAATTGTATGGGACAACTTGAAGATGGAGAAGGTAGAATGAGAGTGGGAAAAGAGGAGATGGAATAAATTGCGTGTAGATATTTCACTAACCTGGTTACTTCAAGGGGTAGGGGCGATAATACAAGGCTTTTGACGGGAATTCTAGTTCATGTTACTGATGGCATGAATGATTTTTTAAGCTCCCGATTCACTGAAGAAAAGATTGGTTCGGCAATGTGGAGCATGTATCCTACGAAGGCACCGGGGGAGGATGGTATACCGGCTTTGTTTTACAAACAGTTTTGGCACATTATTGGCTTAGAGGTAAGCTTTTACTAGCTTGATATTCTAAATAATAGAGGCCCAATGGCGAAGGTTAATCATAAAAATATTGTGCTTATCCCAAAACAATCTATGTCTATTAATATGACACACTTTCGTCCAATAAGAATATGTAATGTTCTTTTGAAAGTTATTACTAAGGAAATTGTCCATCAATTACAAATGGTTATGCCTCACTGTATTGATGAAGCACAGAGCGCGTTCGTACCAGGTAGACTTATAACATATAATGTTATTGTCGTATTTGAGCTACTACATTCTTTCAAAAAGATATGAGTAAGGCTTATGATAGGGTGGAATGACATATGATTGAAGATGTGATGTTAAAAATAGGTTTTCAGGTGGATTGAGTTGAACTGGTTATGAGATGTGTTAAGATTGTTAGTTATTCAGTGGTATTGAATAGGCAAACCAGAGGTTTTATTTCACCCACCCGTAGGCTAAAACAAGGTGACCCCCTAAGCCCTTTCTTATTCTTGTTTTGCATAGAAGGGTTGTCTGCTTTACTCCGGTTAGCAATACAGGATAGGTTGGTAAAAGGGGCAAAATCGAGTCATCCGAGGCCTACAGTGTCAAGTCTATTCTTTGCTGACAACAATCTTTTATTTGGGGAGGCATCGGTGGCTAAGGCAACAAATATTAATAATGTTTTAACTGAATACGAGGCTTGTTCTGGGCAACTTATTAACTTTAATAAGTCTTTAGTCTACTTTAGTTCAAGAGTTACTGACGAGACCCGAGTTTTAGTGGAAATGGAGTTAGGGGTGAGATTTTCTTTAAACCCGGTGAAGTATTTGGGCCTTCTCATGGTTATAAGGCGTAATAAGAAAGTTGCATTCCATCTTATTTTGGACCGAATTAAAGGAAAAATCAGTGGGTGGTGCAATCATTGGTTGTCATATGGAGGTAAAATTGTTTTTATTAAATCGGTCTTACGAGTTAAGCCTACTTATGTCATGTCATGTTTTTTTATTACTAAAGACCTTTTGCGAGGATATTAAAATCGTATTTAGTCGCTATTGGTGGCAAAAATCCCAATCGAACCGTGGAATACATTGGTGTACATGAGAGGCTTTATGTAATCTGAATGAATGGGGTGGATTGGGGTTTAGGCAACTAGCGAAATTTAATATTACGCTTCTAGCTAAACAAGGTTGGAGGCTTATTTGTAATCCTATATCTCTAGTAGCACGAGTTTTGCAATCTAAATATTATGTGGATAGTGATTTCATGAGAGTTGAGCTAAAGAGTCAACCTTCAGCAATTTAGGAGTATTTGGGCCGCAAATGGACTTTTGCTGAAAGGTAGTAGTTAGAGCTTTGGAATGGTGAACATATTCTGGTATGGGATGCAACTTGGTTGCCTAGGCACAAACCAACGATTATTCAATTAGATAGGGTCGATGGTATTTCTATGGTTGCGGATTTGATTAATGCTAAAGAAGGGACTTGGAAAGAAGATGTTGTGAGGAATACATTTAATGAGTAAGAGGCTAGGAGGATTCTTTGTATCCTGTTACTGCCCAATGGCCTAGTAGATAAATTACGATGGTGTCCCGATAAATCTGGTAAGTATACAGTCCGAAGTGGTTACCGAGTGTTGTTGAGGGGTTTTTTCGGGTGGGATGATGATCTTTATAGAGATATTGAGCCCCACATGAGGCTTTTATACAAATACATTTGGGAAACAAAAGTCCTAGAAAAGATGAAAATTACAACATGGAGAATTATACATAACTATGTGCCTACTAGACAAAATCTACATATACGTCGATAAATCTCAGAGGTTGCGAAATAAATTGATGCATGAAGGCAGAAGACAAACAATAAATGATTTTGTGTACTTTTGTGCTAGGATATGTTAAAGAACTGGTGCTATTGGAGAAGACTTACCCCACGAGTGCGCAAGGACCTCCGGTGAGATGGTGCCCTCCAGAGACCCGATGGTTAAAAATAAACCTTGATGGGGGTTTCTATAGGGATCTACAATCTTCCAGTGCAAGATCCGTCATAAGAGATGAGACAGGGTTGGTAATGGGAGCCTCTTGTACTTGGAACAGGAACGTCCTGTCTACTGAAGTGGCAGAGGCCTTAGCTGTAGTTCAGGCCATTCCGTTCGCACAAGACATGGGTTTTCACCATGTTCGTTTGGAAGGTGACTCCATGGTGGTCATTTCAAAATTAAAAGCACAAAAGGTTGACAAATCGGAGATTAGTATTTACATGTAGGAGGCCAACCGAATAGTATTGCATTTTGAGAGGTTTAAATATCAACACATCAAAAGGGGTGGAAATTGAGTGGCTCACCTTTTAGCAAAGGAGGGATTTCTCTGAAAGCGATACATGCAGTGGGTGGAGGAGGCCCTCCAACAATTATGGACCTAGTGGCGGAGGAGGCGACAGGGCCTAGCTGAGTTTTTTCAGACAACGTGTGATCTATGGGATATGCTGCATATTCGATTCTAAACAGCGTTTATACGAAAATGCTTCATAATGTTGCTGATATCGGCGATTTGGGACTGGAGTTGAAGGATTTTCAAAGCTGGCATGCAAAGGAACTGATGGGTTTTCTTTTCTGGTTTGTTTTGCTCAAATGGTTTTGTTTTAGAGGTTTATTGAGCTGTGTAAACAGGTTTCTTTGGGAATCTAACAATTTTTAATTTTTGTTGTTTCAATTAAGGCATGACAGATTTTATTAAAAATATTTAGTGATTTAATTTTTAATTTATCAAACAATACCTTAAGTTATAAAATATATTTGATATACTACTTAAAATGAAGTGAATAATATAATTAGATTGTTTGATAAATATAAAATTTAAATTATGAAAATTTTATTATGCATTTTATTCTTATTTTAAATATTTCACCTTATTCTAAATAAAATTAAATTGTAAATATAAATTCTTTACAATATAATACTCACAATGTAAGTGAAAATAATTATCTAATATATTTATTAAGAAATTAATATAAAAATTAAATATGATTTTGGTTGAAATGTTAAAAGACAGAGAGTGATGGTTATAGCGTCCTAGTTTTAAAATCTATTTTATGCATGTATTTATTTTATTAAAATACAAAATATTCTTAAAATAGTATTTATTTATTTTGTCAAAATAAAACCTTTTGGTAATGTAACAATTGAGTTAGCACCCAATTATAAGGGTCCGTTTGTTTAGTAGTAAAATGTTTTCCGTAAAATGATTTTTGGAAAATGTTTTACTTCTCAGTAAAATAATTTCTTGAAAAATATTTTCCGTGTTTGATGAATCATGTAAAATATTTTCATTGTTTTGTGATTTCGAAAATATTTTCCGGAAAAGTTGTTTTACATATATTAATATATATTAATAAATTTTTATATTTTAAATTGTTTTTACATATATTGCAATGATTTATTTATAATAATACTCAATTATTAAGCTACAATATTAATCGTTATAAATTGAAAAAACTAATATCAAATAAATTATTTGTAATTGTGTTAAAAAACAAGTATTGAATAATTATAAATTGCTTGAAACCACAATGAGTACTAGAAATTAATAATATTATCCAAATACATAATTAGTAGTACACCACATAGTAACAACATTGTCCAAGTGCATAATATTACACCACATAAAAGTATCAATATCTTCAACTTTGAGAAAATTTTGAAGCCAAATTTTTTTATGCTTCTTACTTTTAACTAAAAAAACTTTGGCATCGGATTCATGACTCACCAGATAATCAAACACAGAACACAAGAAGTCATCATCAAATCCTTCTTCCTCCATCGACATCACTTGTTCAGAAGTCGTGATGTCTTATCGGCTGTAAATTGTTCCAAAGCATTAGCAATTTTGCCAAGTTGTTCACCCACAAATTTAATTTGTTCATCAACGAGACTTTCTTGAACACTTTTTCTTTTACGTTTGGATGTGCCAAATGAAGATACATTTGTTCTTACCTCTTTAGCCTCTTCATTGTCGCAGTCTACAGGCATTGAATCTTCATTACCATCATCCAAATCTATGTCAGCAAATGTTTTGGCAAAACTCCCTCCCTGTTGCCATATCTTTGCCAACAACCAAAGCCATTTCATCATAATGATCCATGCTTTTATTCAAAAATAGTTCATACTTCTTGTGTGCCTGTTGGATATTATACACAATTAGAATAACAAGTAAAAAACAATTGAAATATACTTAACATTTATATACATATATTACCATCACTGCTGCATCATATGTCGCTCTATCACATGTGGTCATTTTCATGTTATCATCCCATCCAAAACCACTTTCACCTCGAATTTTGCATATAATCTGCCACTGGTTTTTTACTGTCCTCAAATGATTTTCCACATGTTTCGCATCGCATTGGACTTGGAATCTTCAGAAATGGCGTCGACAACTCGATTAATAGAAACTGCTTTGAAAGTATTAGAAGGCTTATTTCCTTTTCGAGCCTCCTCTACTAGAATTTCAAGGAAAACATGTTCCATTGGTTTTGTCCACCTGAATTGCTTGGAGATCCCTTCTTTGTTGCCCTTACCCATTCTACATTAAATAATTGTCATTATCAATCATTTCAATATCCAACAAACTTAAAACATAATAATAAATTCAATATCCAACAAGGTTAAAACATAATCAATATCTAACAAATTCAAGACATATATCAAAATCCAACAAACTAAAATTTCAATATCATTATCCAACCAACATTTACAAAAAAAAAAATTAATACTAAAACATACATAACATAGAAATAATAACCCTAAGTCCTAAATCTACCTAATATTTCTAGCCATATAATCAGTCCACATAGTTTGTGCAATTTCATCTCTTTTAGCAGACCATTCTCTTGCTTCTTGTCTTTCTTCTCGCTCCGTGAGAGTTTATATTATCGAATCAGACTTAGACGCCTCGTATAATCCTTGATTAAGCAAATCACTAGGATCAACTCCCATTATATGATTATGAATGATATAACAAGCCAAAACTATATCTATTTGAGTTTGAAAATTCCAAAATGGTTCAGCATCTAGTACACGAAACAGTTTCTTCAAAATCCCAAAAACACGTTCAACAGTGATCCGTAATGATGAATGACGAAGATTAAAGAGTTCCTTTGCATTTTCAGGCCCTTCAGCACCAAACTCTTTTAAATGATATCGGACACCACGATATGGGGTAATACATCCAATTCGGATGCCATATCCAGCATCAGCAAGATAATATTTACATACAATTTTACAATACATAATTAATACTAATAAACTATGAGCTTACTAGAACTATTTGTGATAAATATTACCTTCCAGAATTCTTAATCCTCCTAGGCGTGAAAGTGCATCACTTAAAATACGAGAATCATGTGCACTACCTTCCCAGCTAGCTAGAACATAGGAAAATTTCAAATCAAATGTAATGGCAGCCAATACGTTTTGTGTCGTCCCCCTTTTACGGTTACGAAATCTTCCTTGCATGCTAAGTGGAACGGATGCACGAATATGAGTTCCATCTAATGCTCCAATAAAATCTTTAAAATAAGGATAAAACCTTGGATTGTTTCTAATTTCACTAGGAGTTGACTCATCAGGTAATCTAATAACTAGTCTATACAATTTCAAAATAGCTCTCAATACAACCCTAAAGTAACGGTGAACTGTCTGAGTTGATCTATAATATCTAGATCCAATCACTCGAAACCTTACATTATGACCAATTATATGTAAAAATATAACTACTTACTCCCTAATATTGACAGATTTAGATGATTGTAACAAATTATTCGTACTAAGAATATCACATAAATTGAAAAAGGCGATCGGTCTCATCCTTATCACATCAATACAATACTGGTCACCACTATATAAAATACTATTAATATAATTTTCTCTTTCATAATCTCGATTCACACGAGGGCGAGAAGAAATTTTCTTCCTAGTTTCTAATTTTTTAATCCAAAGAGCCCCAAAAGCTAAAATTGAAGCCATGACTCCGAAAATTGCCATTTGATGTTGATTACGATCCATCTACACAAAATTATGCCACACAAATATATGACCACTACAAAAAAGATGCAAGATTTTCATAAGAACACATAAAGTTACCATGACTAAAAGTGCATACATACATATCAAGCTAATTATAATTGCATAATAATTTTTTGAAAGTACCACTTAAAATATATTGATCATAGTTAATACAATACTTGATAAATGATTTGGTTAATACAATACTTCAATATATTTGATAAGCATATGAAAATGAAAGCATGACAAATGAGTTTTCTTGTAGGAAATTGCAATTGGTGCATGATTTTGTTATATATTATTAGGTTATCTTTCATGTATAATTAATTAATCCTCGTTATATATTTAATCAAGAATTTGAGTGGGAAATTTGAATGGAATTCATTTAAAATCAATATATTATTAGGTACAATACTTTAATATTTAACATATTATTTATAAAAAAATATACATTAACAATAAGTATTATTTTTTATTGCAAAAACATTATTAAAAATGGTGATGCCTCTTTTTTAAAATATAAAAAATTAAATCATAAATTGTTATCAAGTGTGTTTTCTTTTTGTTACCCAAAAGAACAATCCAAGACCTTTTTAATGTGCGTAAAACATCTGATTAACTGAAACCAAACTTTAGCATTCAAATGTTTAATTAAGAATATTCTCAAAAAATTGAAACAGATTGAACAAAGGAAGTTGGCAAAAGCCATGTGGGGATGGCAAACTCAAATTCCAGATATCGAATGAACATTCTGATGAAACACAAGCCAAAGAGCTCATTCTGATGAAACAGAGGCATCGATGTTACTTAAGGACATTCCTCTGTAGTCAAACATGCTAGATATCAAATGAACATTCATCACCCATTTTCTCTAGCATCAAATACTAACAGATCATTAAGTGCTAACAAATACTAACAAATACTAACAGATCAGTAAGTGCTAACCAGAGAAAGGCACATATGCCAATTCATACATTAATCATGATTTGCTCACTTGACAACCAGTCCACATTCGGATGCCATATGCTATAAATCATGCCAAAATTACCAAAATTCATGACATAGGCACATATGTATTTACCTACCATCAACCAAATATAACAGTTCACCACTGCCATTTTGCAAATAATACGTAAACAAATTATAGTAAAAATAAATCAATAATAAACCATACCTAAACACATCCAACAACATTCTTAATTCACTTGAACCGAATTATAACAACCACAAATGCATATTATACCAAATCATATATCAAGCACACCATAAACATACAACAACCACAAATGCCATGCCATTAGCAGACCATAATCAAGAAATAAGACATTCCAAAGACACTCAACACTAACCTCTTATGAAAATATCTAACAGGAGTAAGAATGCGTAGAGGCTAGGACAGCAAGAACTGTATAGCTGGAGGTCAAGCATAGAAAGAAATTAGAACCGTGTCAGCAAGAACCTATGCCTACACAAAATGCATGTGCCTCAATGAAAGTTGGCTTTTGCAAGCTCAGTATTGCCATTGGCGCCTAAATATGGTGCTTGACTACACTAAAATAACTATTCAAATAAGATCAATCCAGCAAGCAAGAAATTAATTTATACAACTCAAATTACAGCACCTCGCTCTTTAACAGAGAGCGTTCTATTATTCAGGAGTTAGACAAACAAGGCTTGTGTAAAACTTCCTATTGTGAGAAGCCTAAGCGTGACCAAACGCAACAAAAAGGGTAACTGATACCCATATACTTCGCCAAACTTGTCGAGAAATTCAGAACATTTCTACCCTCTAAGAACATTTTGAGGCTATTAATTTCTAGTCTCAAAAACCAATTCTTTAGTCAATTGAATATGGTTAGCATACAAGAAAATGAACGAACAAAATGGATCAATATCAGTGAAAACAAGCAACACATTTTCAAACAAACGAACAAACAAACGAATCAATATCAGTGAAAGCAAGTGGAACAAAAACATAATTCAACAAAGATCTTATCACTGTTTTGTTTTTCCTTACAATTTGAAGGATTTGAAGGATCATAATCTCGTATCTATATGTGTGGGGTAAAGAAAATAAACAAAAACACCTACATTTGAAAAGGGAAATTCAGACAGAATGATACTAGGCATTCAAAAATAGTGTAAGAGGAAAATCAATTTCAGTCCATGTCTTGTAATTTATTACTGTAATAGAATAACAAAACCGGGACAGCACATGTCAAAAGAATTATCTCATTGAATATTATTACAAGTCTTCGATAAAATATCTGACCCCATATAGAGAAAATACTAAACAAAAAATAGATCGATGGCAAAATGAAGAAATTTCCTTCCTAAACAAAAATGGATCGGTGGCAAAAAATGGATCTGACCTCATACAGAGAAAATACTAAACAAAAAATGGATCAAACCGCAAATGAAGAAATTCGAAACAGATCCGTTACCTACTGCTCTGATAAAGGCTTGCACTGCAGCAGCTGCGATATCCGTTCGTCTAGGTTCCAATACGAGTTCGAGCCCACAAAAAACCATGGCGATAATCAACAGAGAGGAATGAAGGAATGAAGGAGGAGAGTGGGGGATTACTGGAAAAAGATGAGAATCTCAGGGAAGTTTTCTAACAGAAATGAAGGAATGAAGAATGAGGGACCGGAAAAATCGATAGAGAGGAAAGCCAGTAAAATGTCTTACGGAAATTGAAAGGGGAAGGCATTTTCCCTAAATTGTAAGGAATTTTACCCGTGTTTTGGAGTTGATTTTCCAAATGAAAAATATTTTCCGCCAAACAAACAACGGAAAAGTTGGAAATGATTTTCCGGAAAATCAATTCCGTCAATCAAACAGACTCTAAATTAGTTGAATATATTTTCCATTAAAAAATGAAATCATTTTATATAAAAAATTTAAATTATTGAAAATATTAACTTACAATTTATTTAAAATTTTTATCGCAAACATTACAACCTATATAGATGAATAAAATATTCCAAAAACATCCCTCTCAAAAGTAGCAAATTACTTCCAAGTCCAATTACGTGTATAAATTTGTTTATATATGATTGCACAAATCTCGATCCCTCCCTCTCCCTCGCCGACCTCGAGAGACGCCGTTTTGCGGATGCCGTGAACCCAATGTCGAAACGCTACGTGCCTCCGCTACCTCCTCCCTCGCAACAATCAAGCCCTTTGTTCAAGCAGCGGTCATGGTCTCCTGACGCTGAGCGAGACGAGGCGTGGCTCAGGCGGAAGGAAGTTTACGGCTCGGGGCTCCGCCGTAGTCAGAGCTTCACAGAAGATGATTTGGATGAGCTCAAAGGTTGTTTAGATTTAGGTTTCGGCTTCGAACCAGATTCGCCTGTGTTAGATCCGAAACTATCCCATGCTTTACCCGCTTTGCCGTTTTACTGTGCCGTTAATCGTCAGTACAATGGCAGGATATCGAGGTCGTCGTCCGCATCATCGATGGACTCTTTTAGTGACGCCGGTAGCACTAACTCGATAATTGATCAAGGTAAAATTCAGTATCAAAGTAATTTCTTAGTAAGTTCAATTAAACGGCGTTCTTAATTGTTTGATTTGAAATTTTGTGTTATAGGCGATGATCCGGAGATGGTTAAGATTAAGTTGCGTCAATGGGCTCAGGTGGTGGCATGTTCGGTGCGGCAGTTTCCACGGGGACCAAAGTGATTTGTTGTGGAGGTTTTCTTTTCTTGTGTACTTTTTGTATAGAGGCGATAACAATTTTTGATATAGTAATTAGTTTTTAGTTCTAAACTTCAATTTTGTATTCTAATACATGATTTAGGTTTAGGGTTTAGGAATACTAGAAAATTTTAAAGTGTGCTGGATTGGATTGTTGTTAAATTTTATTTTATTTTTATTGAAAACTAGTGATTTTTATTAGAAAATTTCCAATTGCTTCCTTTTATATCTTCATGAAAGATGTGATTCTAGTTTCTTACAAGCTTAAAACAAGTATCTTGGAGAACATTGCAACCCTTAGCCCGATCTAGTGCATGCTGGGAATATTATGATAAGAATAATCGAGGTGAATTGCTTCGTTTATTTGGATTTGTAGTTTTACAGCATGCTCTTGTTCTCTTAAGTGCAAAGCTTCCATTTGTTACAAGATGGCGCTGCTAGAAGATAAACTATAAGAGCAGTGACCCTTAATTGGAAAGCGCTGTTGATTCTTGTGATATCGATGGAAGTCTGCTTTTATATCATTTTACATCTGCTGGTAGAAGAAGTTCAGCCGTACTCCCCATTCCAAGGGAAACTGTGGTTTCGAATGATGAAATCTACTCGAGAAGTAATAAGATCTTTATCTTGCAAACCAGCAAGAAATTCAGAACAGCATCTCTCGGATAGCTGCATGAGCGGTAAAATCTAATTATCCTCAATCTGCCATCATGTTTTTGTCTTCATTTGATCATTATTCACATTTGCTATGAGTTCCTCTGTTCCGTGCTAACTAACATATGCATCGTACTTTTCCTCGGACGTGCATAATTTTCCTGGAGCTTTTATGTAAACAAAACTTGTTTTCTTTCCCTAACATGAACGCCGCTTTTTGGTTATGTTACTGGTTTAAAACCAGTCACGGGTGCTAGCAGCTTGATCTTACTGATGTAAAGTATCATGATTAGTCGCCATCCTTCTTTGGTGTCTCTAGATTTAGTGAATGTAAAGCTTCTTGTGACATCTGCCAGTATTTTGTAGCTTGTTACTATTAAAGATATGTTAGTTTTCGGAGTATGAAATGGATGTAATGCCGGTTTGGACCGAACGACATCAAACCCCTGTTTATCACTAAATTACATCCAAACAAACTTGAAATGGAGACATGCCATGTGAAGAAGAGGAACTGTGTTTTAGTAGGATCCAGCATGAAGGAGCATAATGAAGCAATATATAGATCTTAAAATGAGCTGATGTGACTAGTTTTTGAAGAAAAATTGTAGGTGAGAATGCATTAGTAGCAAGAGTTGATTTCTGTTGATTTTCTTGCAAGTGGCTTTATACAACAGGATGGGCACAACATGGTGTGATTGTACAGATTGTCAGAAGATTTAGCATACATTGAATTCAAGTATGGGTTTCTTTTTTCATCCTTTTTTTTTTCTCCCTACTTGTTTAGACTTGAATTGTTAGCAAACTTCTCCAGGCTATCTGAACCGTTAGCTATCCGGGGATCCGTAGATGGCAAAATGAGCCCGAACTCGAAAAACCCGAGTCCAAACTAGAGTTGGAGGGTTGTTTAACAAAGGAGTTGTGGTACCTTTTTTTCAGAAAAAAGAACTCCAGATGTATCAAAGATGCTTTCATTTGGAGGTAAGGCATATAAATTTAGAATCTTGGTGACATAGTATAATGCAAAACAGACTATAATATTCTTAATGTTGCCTAAAACTGTAAGCAATTGAAATTCCTATGCTGGTTTGCTCTGTAAAGTGTTTTTTTCTTTTAGATTTATTATTGGTTTCCAGCCGCATGATGCAGACTTGTAGGCACAGTACAAACAAAATTATATTGGTATAATGATAGATATAACCTTTTAATTCATTTTATTAATTTGATATTAAATACTTTTTTATCATTTCAATCCTTAACCTTCAATTTTAATCAAATTACATTTTGTGTGTGATAGTTTGCATTACAGTTCACATTGTTGAATTGTTTATATGAATTGATTTTTGAATATTTATGAAATTTTAATAATTTTTATGTATTTGTTAAAAACTTATATAACGTACACCGTCTAAAATAGTATATTGAATAAAATTTAAAAATTAGGTGCCAAAGTGTGTTATCAAATAATATAGAGCATACCACGTAAATCCTGTTTGCTTGACACGTGTGCTCGCTACTCATTATAGTTGGCTGAGGTATGGTTCAGCTATCAACTTGGCTAGCTCCCCAACAGCTCACTTAGGGTCTGCGAACCCTTTGTTAAGACGCGTGCAATTTCTAGGAGCAACATGGCACCACACATATCAATGGACTATGACGAGTCACACTGAGGAGGACATAGAGAAACAAACATTTAACAAAGTGATGAAAGAAGTTAAAAAGATGGGGGATCGAAGGGATAAAAAGTTAAAAATAGTAAATGTTAGGGGATTGAATTTAGAATTATACCAATTATGTTTTATATGTAACTAAGATATTATGTGAACATATATTTTAGAATCTATCAAATTCTCTGCATTAAAAAGAAACTTCTTTAATAAGGTTTCGAACACTTCGTAATAACTAATAAGGCATCAATAAAAAATCAAATCAAATCTCAAGACCAAATAATTAAACAAAATATCCTTTTGCTGAAAAATAAAACCTATATATCCATTTTTCTGTTTTTATTTAAAAGATATTTCTTTAGAAAATTATACATATTTGACCTATTTATTAAAATAACATTTTAAATTATAAATTCCTTTTCTAACAAATAACCTCGTTTTGAATGTGCAAATTTCATAATAATCTAGCAAAACGAAAAAAGAACAAAAGGAAAAGGATTGAAACAAACTATTCACAATTTCAGTCCCTATACTCTTTTCACATTCTAAATTCAGTCCTTCTATTTTCAATTTCAGTAATTTAGTTTCTTACTCTTTATTTAATAATTGAAGTATAATGGACAACACCGTCAACATATTCTCATTAAATTGTATTATATGACATTTTGTTTGATGATTTGAATTTTTATGCGTAATCAAATGTTTTATTCTAAAAATATATATCATCCAATTTAACTAAAGTTTAAAGAATTCTTAAATATATGAATAGTACAGGGACTAAAAGCAGAATTAGGCTTTTCTTTACCCCTTTCATGGCGCCTAGGTGCCAAAATAATATTCAACTAAAAGCAGTACTTCAACGTCTTCCGTAGACCCCGTCCCCTTGGAATTTCTGAACGAGGAAATTATAAGTCATTAGCGTTTTCTTCTTCTTTTTTCTAAAAACATGAACAGATAATTCCTTCAAAATATCATACATCAAAATTTTGACGTTGAAAAAGAAAAGACACTGCTTTTGATTGATGGGTATTGTCTCAAACCTAAAAGGGTCAAGAACCCAAGAAGGCTTACCCGTATCCGATGGGTTGCCGCCATCTTCTACATCTGTTTCGCACAAGAAAAAATGCTCCAATTTGCTGCCTTTAGTAGTGGCCCTTGTGGTCATAGCTGAAATCTCGTTTCTTGGTCGCCTCGACATGGCTAAAAACGCCGCCTTTTTCGATTCATGGCCGGATATGTTCTATAAATCCCACTTTTCTGATGGAGTAGCAGTAGCTGGCGTTGACAATGAGATTGAAGCTTTGGGTGGTGATCAGAACGGAGTTGCACAGAACTGCGAACAGTGGCTTGAGAGAGAAGATGCCGTGGTTTATTCAAGGGATTTTAGCAAAGATCCCATTTGGGTTTCGGGCACTGAGCAGGTTCCTTCATTACTTTTTATTGATGTTTTGCAAGTTCTTTGACCATATAATGTATTGGACTATGTTACTCGGACTTGTGTGTGAGCGTAGGATACAAGTATATACCTGATACGGTATGATTAGTCTTTTCAATGTTTTTCTCTGTGTTTGGAGGATCTTTGAAAATTATATCGCCATACACAGATAGTTCAACAAAAATGAAGAGTCTGAACAACATTATTATTGAGCACTAAGCTGGCTTGAACCTTTGGCTTTTAAGATTGTGAAGTTTTCTGAATGATTTGTCTATGAAATTTTGAAGTTTACTGATAAGTGTTATTTGCAAATGAAATACTGCTTATGGCACTTGTTTGTTTTGAGGGAACATCAGGTCTTTTTCACTATAGTATTGAGCATATTAGAATTTCATTGTTTTTGATGTGTGTACCAGGATGAAAAGTCTTTGTAGAAGTTTTTGGTTTCAATAATTAGGCCATTGGTTCAGCAGTTTGTAGTAATTGATGTAAGGGGCTGTCCATATGCTGCTGGTTTTGTATGTACATTCCGCAGCCGAGTTTTTCTCTGCTCACTTGGATGCTAAAATACCACTTTTCCGAAAAATAAGATCGTGTTTTTGTAGCATTAGAAGTCAATAAAAGATTGTTTAAGTTTATCATGGACATTCCTTTGTTTCTACTCTAATTATGTTAGGACTTAAAATGATACCAGTGCTTGTTGACTTGTCATTTTGCATATTATTCTTCCCATCTTTAATGTTGTTTTAGTGGCTTTTTAGGCTTAAATTACATGTCCTTGTTTGTTGTTGACTTCCTTTTTCATGGTATGTAGGAATGGAAAACTTGTGCTGTGGGTTGTAAGTTCGGATTTGATCCCAGGAAGAAAACCGATGCTGCCTTTGGTTTGTCTCAAGAACCTGGAGTAGCTACTGTGCTGCGCTCGATGGAATCAGCTTTGTACTATTCAGACAATAATATTGCTCAGGCACGACGGTGGGTAAGCACATTGCATTTGAAACAAACACATTTTTTTCCCTGTAATTTTGTGGGTCTTTTGTGATGCTCTATTAAGTAGTGCTTTTTTATTTTTTCCCAACATTCTCTTCTAGCAAGCTTTTTTTTCCTGCTCTATGAAAGTTAATTTTATATCGAATAAGATATTTTATGTGAATTACTCTTCAAAGCTATGATCTATGGACAACAACACTACTGTGATGCTTCAACACAGACATGTTTGATGTTTCCAAGAATCTAGGCACACTGACATGGCTATGTGTATGCATTTATATTTCCCATAGTTTACCATACATCTAATATATATTTGGAAGTAATCAGGCTTCTATTTTGGAATGTTCGGTATAAATGAATTTGACTATTTCCCTTCAAACTCGATATTTGCCTATTATTTCACTGGAAAACTAGGCTCCACTGTTGATTCTAGTTGATGGGATGTCTTTCTAAAGCTAACAGTTTTTTCTTTTTAAACATTTTTATTTAGGAGGGGTTATGATATTGTAATGACGACTAGCCTCTCATCAGATGTTCCTGTCGGATATTTTTCGTGGGCTGAGTATGATATCATGGCACCAGTGATGCCAAAGACTGAACAGGCTTTGGCAGCTGCTTTCATCTCTAACTGCGGTGCCCGTAACTTTCGTTTGGAAGCTCTTGTTGGGCTTGAAAAGGCGAATATCAAGATAGATTCTTATGGTGGTTGCCATAGAAATCGCAATGGAAAAGGTGAATTTTCATTTCTTTATGCTTTTCTATATTAATTATAAACTGATATGCACATTGAAAGATGTACTGTTATTGTTAAACGTTGTATATTTTTAATTCGCAGGACTTCCTATGCGTAATCTACAAGCGATCTGTGTCTATATTTTATTTTAGTTTAAACATTTTCCTGCATTTCTAAGGTTGCTGATTCTCTATGCCGAAGCTTTCCTTTTTTTATATTTCTTACATTTTTTCCTATGATACAACCCTAGTCAACTCAGCGCTTCTGGTCGGCCATTTTGGTTACTCTTCGTGGATCTGTTTTAAGAACATATTTCATGTAAATTTTTGCAGTGGACAAAGTTGAGGCTCTGAAACGCTATAAGTTTAGCTTGGCTTTTGAAAACTCCAATGAGGAAGATTATGTCACTGAAAAATTTTTCCAGTCTCTTGTTGCAGGTATGAACATTATTTCTGATGTTTGATGTTACAAACTTTGTTATTTCCTACTTGAGTCTCGTAAATTGGATTTAGATGTCGCCGTAAGGATTTTCTTTGTGTGCACATGTGTGTTTGGATGAAATCAGTAAATGAATAGAGTTTTGCCAACAATTTGAAAACAATTGTGACAAAACTAATTTCTGGAAAAGCTTCGAGAAAGGGGGTCAGGATAATTGTGATCTGGGCTGGAAAGAATTCATGTGTTTGTTTTGGACTTGAATATTGCTATACCATTCTATTTTGGTTTCACCTTTGATTAATGGAATTATTTAACTTTTATAGGAACTATACCCGTGGTGGTTGGTGCACCGAATATTGAAGACTTTGCTCCTTATCCCGGTTCAGTTTTACATATTAAGGAATTAGCCGAAGTTCAATCAGTTGCAAACAGAATGAAGTACCTTGCTGAAAACCCTGATGCTTATAATCAATCATTAAGGTGTAGTGTGGTTCACTCCCCGTAATAAATTATGTCAATTTACGAGAAACTTGTTTCTTATGTTGAATCGTGCTGACAATGAGGTCTCCATGGATTAGGTGGAAGTACGAAGGCCCATCCGATTCTTTCAAGGCCCTTTTAGATATGTCTGCGGTTCATTCATCATGTCGTCTGTGCATTCACTTGGCTACCATCATCCAGGAGAAAGAAGAAAAAAGTTCAGACTTCAGGAAACGCCCCTGCAAGTGTACCAAAGGATCAGAAACCATATATCATTTATACGTACGAGAGCGAGGGAGGTTTGAGATGGATTCTATTTTCTTGAGGTAACCTCTTTACTCTTTAGCTATTAGTATGTTATGAATCAATTTTATGATCCTTTAATCCGGACTTGATTAGACTTTCTTTAACCATAACAAACAATCAATCGAAAAAAGAACTTGAAATCTCGTAGCGTTGTGCTCATTCACGACGATACATGGCCATTTATCTTCAATTTCAGCTGCTTTGTTGCAACTCATGAATCTTTTCTTAAGCATGACCCAATCTCTCAATGCGGCATTAGGCGGTGTAATGCAACTTCCACTTGGCGGAAGCTAATTTTAACCATTTCTTCGATTTTGAAACGGGATGCAATCCTTATTTCTGACATTGATGAACAGATCGAGCAATTTGACTCTAGACGCCTTGAAGTCTTCTGTGCTTACGAAGTTCAGGTATCAAAAACACGTGCCTGTTTGGAAGCAGGAAAGACCTGAAACCATAAGAGGTGGTGATGAACTAAAAGTATACAGAATATACCCTGTTGGGTTGACACAGAGACAGGCTCTATATAACTTCAAGTTCGAACGAGATGCCGATCTTAAGAACCACATTCAAAGCAACCCTTGTGCAAAGTTTGAAGTCATATTGGTCTAGATTGAAGGTAGCAAAGCACGAACAATGGACTCCAAATATCAGCATTATAGCCGGATATTTCCCGAAAGCTCGATGTCACCGCATGCAGGTTTTGGTTTTCACCAAATGCTTCTTGTAAGGATCCCATGATTTCCATGAGCTGAATTGGTAGGTTATGGGGTATATGCATACTTGAAATTTTACTGATGGTTTAATTAGTATTTTAGCTCACACCATAATGCAACTTACCCATTGAACTTTTGCTTCAAAATTTGTATATCATATAATGAGAGAAAATTGTTTTGCTTTGGATGTGTTAGTCCTCAGAGAATTAAATAAAAAATTCTAATCCATTAATTAAAACATGGCATGTTTATCAGGATGTGATTGATAGAAAATGAATGTCATGATGGGTTAAAATATTTTTAATAGAAAAAACTTTATTTTAAAAATAATAATTTTAACTTTTAAAACATAGGACTGGTAGCATATTTTTACCTAAGGGTATTTGGTATATTTATAATGCATTTTTTAATTCCACAAGCGGTTTCATTTTTTTAAAATATTTGTTGGAGTCTAAAAACTTCACTAATAGTGTATTAAATAATTTCCTTAATCTAATAGTTGTTGCATGTAGCTTTTAATAATTAATGAAAATTATTTGATACATCGTCAAAGAGTTTTTAGACTCTACAAGTGAGTTAAGTGTTTAACAAGTATACTGAGAGTGTAGTAAAATATATAAAACTTCACTGATGATAGATCAAATAATTACCCAACAAGTACGAGGTTAAATTCACGATTTGGCCCATGAAGTATACTCATTTTTTATATTGGTATCTAAATATTTTTGTCCCAAATTAGTACCTAATGTATCGATCTGTTATGATTTTTGGTCCAATTTTTAACATACATTTTAAAAATTATGGCTGCCAATCAAATAATGCCATGTGGATTTTCAAAACTAAAATCTTTTTAAATGAAAAAATATTATTTTAAAATTTATTTTAATTAATTTTGGGTTAATCTTTTTACCCCTTCTTTTTATTTCATATTTGTTGCTATGATTATTTTTAGGTACAACAAAATAAAAAGAGAAGAATCAAAATCTGAGTTTGAAAAGAATTGAAATGCAGGAATCAAATGAATGAATACGTTTGAAACACTTGAATGGTTAAACTCAAAACAATTCAACACCATCATCTCAAATGCGCAAAACCAAATATAATCTTGAATCATCAAAGCCACAAGCATCTCAAATCACAGAGAAAAAAAAATCTTTATGGTTTCCTAAGATTCCACTAAAGCTTTTGGCATTGTATCCTTAAAGCTAAAAATATCTCATCTGCTTCGTCAAATAAATTTAGCATGTGCCCTGTTGTTTGAAAATGATATATCTCATCGTCAACAAATGTAAGATCTCACAAAAACTCATAATTAGAACCCATGATCTGAAATGCGAATTCAAACCTGATGAAAAATCCGTTATACCATAAAAATTCCACAGCTCCAAATCAAGAACCAACAACCGAGTATTCTACCACCATCATTAAAGCAACAACATTCCTCTTGACCTTTCGCAAATATTTCCAAAAAGGATTGAGATTTTCTCCGTTGTTTTCGCACCTTCCGCAACAATAGATCTATGGATAGTAGAATGATATTTGAATTTGATATGTAGTAAAATTAGAAGCAGAGAATATAAAAATTACAGAAGAAAATGCAAATATGGGTTTTTGTAGAAATGATTTTTTTTTTCAAGGATTGAGAAGGGGAGGTGAATAAAATTTTAATTTTAATATTTTATTTCTTTTACCAAAAACTAGTTTATGAAAATATAGATCAAGCCATGTGGCTTTATTTAATTGGACTAAAAATCATTGCGGATCAATACTTTAGGTACCAAATTAAAATAAAATAAATTTTAAATACCAATACAAAAAAATAGGTATACTTCAGGGACCAAAGAGCAAATTAAGCTTAACTATAAACCTACAATATTTATTATAGGATAAACTGTCCAACTATTAGCATTTTTTTTTTGTCATCCACCTATAAAAAGTTACAAAATGGTCACTCAATTATTTAACTTTTTTCCTTTTTTCTTTGTCACCAACCATTAAATTACTAACAAAAAGATTATTTGGCAGTTTTTAAAATCGGCATAATAACAACTTTAACCCTCAACAGTTATACGTTGTGTTAATTTAGTCTTGATTCTAAAACATTAACTCTCAACATTTACATATTGTGTAATTTAGTATCTCTTTTTATTTTGCAAGTTTGGTTTTGTTTATGATATTGAGTGTTAATTTTAAAAGAACGTGAAAAGATGAAAAATTATTATCTTGGATTGCTTTGTTTCCATTTTTATATATTTTCAATCAAATTTAGTAGATAATTTTGGTTTTTAGGTGAAAGGTTACAAAGAAAAGCAAAATTGAAAGAAAGAATAACCAAATTACATAATGTGTACATATTGAGGGTTAAATATTTTTCAAATCAATACTAAATTGACACAATATATAAATATTGACTGTTAAAATTGCTACTATAAATTTTAAAAGCTGCCATGTCATTTTTGTTAGTCTTTCAACGACTAATGACCAAAAAAATCAAATAATTGGTCGTTATTTTGTAACTTTTATAATTAGATAATAGAATGACTACTATATTATAAAAAAATAGAATACAGTATCAATAATATTTCTTATTAATAGTTATAAGGAACAGTCATAGTTGGATTTGCAATGCTCTGACCTGTCTCATCTCAGGGTATATAAAAATAATATATTTTAAGTAATAATCATTACATATATATATTTTTTTCAAAAGTTATATATATTAAATGAATTGATTGATTTATTAGGCATAATCAGTAAAAGTAGCATGGAGGTTTTCAATTAAAAGATAGACTGCATTTTGTTTCTCTACTAAAAAAATCAGTAAATTAGTTTTTGTACGTTAGATTAAAAAATAAACTAGTCTTTTGTTTTAAAATTTTCTTCTATTTCTACAGTTAAAAATTGATCTTTGTACATCAATATGAGGTACACATGACACGGCATGTGTTATTGTCTGATTATTTTGTTAGCCACGCCAATTTTTAACTGTACAAATTGATGGAATTTTTAACAGAAAGGATCAATTTACTCTTTGATCTAATGTACAATGACTAATTTGTCTATTATTTTAGTAGATGGAGCAAAATGTAATATGACTTCTAGGATAGGGTCCACCTCTAATTTTACATAAAAAATATTTTAACCCTTTATTTAATTTTTTATCTATTAACTTTTGAACTTAAACTTATATTGTTTGTCAAATCACCCTAAAATAAATAGTTAAATTAATGTTTGTTGACTTTACTAACGTGGCATCCACACTGCAGTCTACGTGTATGCCACGTTAGTAATTAATTAATTTTTAGAAAAAAAATTAAAACTAGTTTTATATTTTTATACTTTTTAAATAATTTTAAATTTTAAAAAAATTGAATTTTAAATTCTAAAAAAATAGTTAATTAATGATGTGACAATTCATAAATATGTCACATCAATAAATTTAACAAATGTTAACTTTGTCATTCATTTTTGGGTAATTTGATAAATAGCACAAGTTTAAGAGTTAAAAGAAGAAGAAAAATAAATAAATAGAGGGCCGAAATGATATTTTTGTAAATTTGGAGGGTCAAATCAATCATTATGCCTATATGATATTTTAATGTGTAATATATAATTTTTGTTGAAACCGTAACACCATATTTGGTTGGGTGTAATGGATTAGCCATTACACCCCTATTCTGTGGCCCCACTCAATACGCCGTTTGGTTCGCTATATTGCCCTAATACGGGCCTATTACGTTGCGGGCGGATTCGGCATTTTCTCTGCTTCAACACCGATTTCTAAACCCTTCCAAAAGCAAATATTAGGTAATCGGTCTCTGTTTTACCCTCCCCTTGCCGAAATCGATCTCCACCCCACCCTCTTCCTCCCAACATCAACAGAAGTTGCCAGCGAACCAAACTTCCAGCCGCTCCCGACTTTCATCTTTGCATCTTTCGCCGACTCCATGATCTTAGATCTCCGGACGCTTTGAAGCGGCAAGTGAGTAATCTCCGCCTGTGAGTAATCTCTATTTCTTTCCTCTCTACATGCATTTTTAATGGGTGTTATTGCAAATTTTTTTTTTATAAATACGATTAGTTTTTGGTGCGATTGTTTCAGTTCTTGGTAAATCGGCATTTCGTTTCTTACTGGTTATGATTTTTTTTCATTATTTGTTTGGTTGTTGATCATGATATATGTATATATATATATATGGTTTCGTTTCATCGCACTCTTCCTTTTCTTCATCGATTATTGCAGGTTCTTCTTCATCGATTATTGCACTGTTCACTTAATCGATTTCCCTTTTCTCATTACAGGTTCTTTGTTCCAACACTTCTTCATCGCACTCTTCCCCGATTTGCTCATTACAGGTTAGTTTTCCATAGGTATTTTCAATGTTTGTATTGCATGTTCGATTGAAAGGTTAGTTTTCCCCGATTGCATGTTTGTATTGCTGTTTCTTTTCCTTTGTTATGTAATCCAAAGAGTTTTAAGGCATAAGGGCAAGTAAGTATTGATGTTTAACTTCTGGTTTAACTTCTAAAATAAATTTGATAAAATTGTGTTTTGTGCACAATGTCTTCTAAAATCAGAGTCTGTATTGATGTTTATACATTGTACTAAAATATTCGCATGTTATATGAAGTTGTTTAACCTAAGTTTATTATTTCATAGGTACAGAACCATTCATTTTGCTTGCAATAAGTTAATAAGCTTCTACTTTATGTAATTTTCATATTCAAGGAGGTTTTGCTAGTAGCATGCTCATGAATGCATGCAAGCTACAGCTCTAACTTTTTAATAGTGAGAATTTATATGATATTGTCTTGACTTGTATGAAGTTGTGATTAAAATTTTTATTAGACATTCGTTTGACACGGATTTAAACTCTATCTCTCCATTAGTCCATTGCCACCTCAATATTGCATAAAAAATTCTATATAATATTATATAATAACATTATACAACATAAAAGAATTAAAATATATAACAAATTATGAATTTAACAAAATTTTATATAATTATGTGAATTATGATATATGAAAATATAATAAAATGATATAAATATCTTTTATTGTCACATTTTCTGTTTATCATCTTCTTGAGTTTTACTTGTAACTATTTTTAATTGAATATGAATAAATAGTTGTGGACACGAAAATTTTTTCGACCGTCAATTTTCAAGATTATAAATTGATGAAAGTTGAGTGATAAGTATGTAAAAATATTACGGAGATCTTTATATTAAGAGTTAGATTATATTTAATTTTTTTATTTAAAAAATGGACAAATTAATCTCTATATGTTAAATAAAAGAGAAAAATAGTTATCATGTTAAAATTTTTTTATCAATTTCTAATATTAAAAACTTGTTCATTTATGTTGGCATGAGATACACATGACACGCAACGTGTAACTATCTGGTTATTCTGTTAGTCATTTGCTAAAGAGAACAAAATACAATCTAACTCTTATTATGGGGTAGAGGTGTTCATGGGCCGGGCGGCCCGGCCTAGCCCGACGACCTGCTCGAAATATGGGACGGTTCGGTTAAAAATATAGGCTCGAAATATGAGTTTGGGCAAAAAAATGAGGTTCGTTTAGAAAACGGGCCGGGCCTCGGGCACCACTTTTTTGGCCCGGGCCCAGCCCGAATATAATAAATATATGTTTTTTTAATTTTAAAATATTTTTAAAATACTTTTTTTTATTTTTAAAATAAATTTTTGGTGTTTATTCTCGAGCCGGGCTTGGACAAAATTTTAAGCTCATATTTTGGGCTGGGCCCGGGCCTGGGCCTAGGATGCGGGCCAAAATTTTTTCTGGGTCCAGCCCAGCCCATGAACACCTCTATTATGGGGCCTCCCAATATTTTTACATGAATGAGTATCAATTTATGTTTATTTATGTACAAATAATGTTAGGATAAAACATCGAGAGGACAAATACAAATAGAAATATATTTAAAAATTAATTATAGATGTTGGTTAATTTTATTTTAACTTGTTATCAATGTAAGAAAACGTGGGTTCAAACACGTTGAAGTGCATTTATTCTCAATATTAAATTGAAAATAACTTATTTGTGCTCAATTAAGATTAAACCCATTTTTATATATATTTTAAACGAGTTTATTTATGAACTGAAAATGATTTATTTGTGTTCAATTAAGTTTAATTTTTTGCTCATATTTATTTGTATAACTGTTTTAGCTACGAGTATAATGAAGCGGTTGAGATTATCAAAATTTCTATTACTTGGGCGAGACAAATTTGGACTATGCATATTGAAGTTTTGAGTTGAAGACGCACCTCTTTTCAAAGGTACTCTCATTCGGAAAATTGGTTTCACTTGCATACTAATGGTGCTATTAACTTGAACAGACATTGCATTCATGGAGGGAGTGGTGTGAAATCATCAAGGGAAATAGATTATGGGTTTTAACCACTCTTTGGGGATGTGTTTGGTTTTTTATGCTGAGTTGTGGGATATCTTGGATGGGTTAGTACTCTTACAAAATTGAGTCTTGAATAGGGTCTTGATTCAGACTGATAGCCTAGAGATAATTCATGATTTGTAAAGGAGTATTTCAACAATTTCGAACTCAGCTCTGGTTACAAGTATTGGGTGGCAAGGTATATTCCTAAGAAAGCCAATCATGTTGTAAATCAAATAACCAAGATGGTCTCTACGGACTCAAAAAGGGTTAATATTTTGACAACAATTCCTACAAATTTAATTGATGTCCTTGAGAGTGATGAAGCGAATAGTACTTTTGATTTAACCAATGTAATTTGAATTTTAAAATTTTGTTTCTTTCATAGAAAAAAATATTTATACTAAATGCAAATTAAAAAGGGTTATAATTAATATTTTAAATTAATATTAATTAAAAAAAGTGTGATTAAACCCCTCCAAGCAAGAAAAGTAGGATTGGTCAAAACGATGAAAGAAGGAGCGTTGTGAATTATAGGCCCACATTCCTAGTAAATTGAAACCAAGCAAATAAATGGATGAATGATCTTTAAGTAGTGGCGGTGAGTCAAACAAAAGGTGCCTCTTGGCTCATTTTAAAGGTTAATATCAATAAAATAAATAAATAAATAAATAAAACCCACATGTTTCGCCTACTCTTTCCATTCGCCCCTTCCCTTTACACACAATAAAAAAAGTGAGTGGTCATCTCTCCTTTGTTATTTTCCTTCTACTACAA
Organism: Gossypium raimondii; assembly: GCF_025698545.1. Lineage (NCBI taxonomy): Eukaryota > Viridiplantae > Streptophyta > Magnoliopsida > Malvales > Malvaceae > Gossypium > Gossypium raimondii. The sequence continues at coordinate 3,920,417 of NC_068577.1, read as the reverse complement.
AAATAGGTTTAATTCTACTTTTAGTCCCTATACACTTTTACACATTTAAATTTTAGTTTTTTTAACTTCCAATTCAACATGTCTAGACTCTTTACTCCTTTAATTTAATATATGAAGTCATTGTGAATACTTAAAAGTTAAACTGTATCATATTAAATTATAATATATATATTTGAAGCCTAATTGATAATATCGTAAAAAGAATTCTATTGAATTTTTCATTTTAAAAATATCACATAAATCTAATTTGGTGATTTTTTTGACAGTGTTATTAATTGAACTTCAATTATTATATCAAAAAGAATATAGGGACCATATTTCAAATGTGTAAAGAGTACATGTATTTTGAGCATAATTGAACACTTTTAAAGTGTAAGTTTTAACAATTAAAATATTATAAAAAATAAAGATTCGAATATACGATATTTTATCGGTTATTTTGTTAATTTTAATATGAGATATTATGAAAAGTGATTATATATATTGCCTTTTGACATTTGAAAGGTAAAATTGAATAAAATATATGAGAAAAAGTAGGGTGGGAATATACCGCCCTAGTGCAGAAACTAGAGGCCGAACCAATTGGCCTTACGCTGCCTTTAAGTGTGGTTTCCACAGTTTAAAACAAGAAGCCAAAAGCCAATCAAATACCCTTTTATTCAATTATTGTTCAAACAAAGTCAAATGCTAACAGACAAGGTTTTAGAAAGAGAAAAAAAAAAAATCAAAACTTGCTAAGTTGTGTAATTTAATTTAGTTTTTATAATTTTAAAATTCGATTTTGGTAGTAATTAATCTGTTAAATTTAAAATTTGTTATCAGTCTCGTGATGTGCGTAAATTATGAATTTATCAATGTTTTTAATCTGTTAGATTAAAATTTGTTATTAGTTTCGTGCTTGACTCAATGGTATCGCTAAATGCATTAAGTAAAATAATGCGATTTTTTGAGTATAATATAGAAATGATAAACTCGTATGATATTACGCATATGATAATATGTTTGCTGCAAAATGATAATTTAATTTCACAAATTTAATAGTTATCATATAAGTTGGGATCAAAATTTAAAAAGTACGTAACTAAAAAATGACCAAATTAAACCATATGATTAAATCTATAAGGTACATATTGTATAAGGACCAATAACAAAATTTGATCTGAAAAAGAACTCTTTTAGGGTGAGTACAGTTCAAGAACATTTTTTTTAATTTCTCGATTTTTATGATAATTCGGTTCATTTTTAATCTTTTCCTACTAATCTTAAAATTTGAGTTATTGACTTATTTTATAAAATGAATTTTATCTTATGATTTTTAAACATTAATTCATAAAATTTCGGAAAAAGATCATAAATATTTAAAAGGAGCTAAATTTTCAGTAAATAAATAACAAGCAAAAACTTTTATATAAATTTTAAGTTATTTTCACTATATTAAATATGAAATATTTAAATTTATATAATAAAATTAAAATTAATTATAAATTAAATAAAAATAAAATAAAATAAAATATGATTTGATTTGATTTTATCCTTTCAAGTTTAATTTATTAGAATTTCACCTATACTTTTAAAATTTAAGAAATTAATATTGATAAATAAAAAATTTTAACCCTACTAAAATTAATATTCCAATTTAAATAATTTTAATATAAAATTATTTAGACTACCCTTTTCTAAACTAAATATAGAAAGAAAATTGGGTAAATAAATAAGTGAATAAATAAGAATATCTATTTATAGACAATATTAGATAATCTACTTAGAATTTTCTAACTAAAAGTTCATAAGACAAACCCAAACATTGTCATGTTTCTCGGTTCTTTCTTACAACCCAAGCTGACCCTTAACATCATCGAAGAGTCCCCCCCACGGAAAGAAAAAAAAAACCAGTAAAAAAAAACAAAAAACCCTCCCCTTTGCTCTTAAAGTCCCCTTCATTCCATTACAAAAATGTCCGAACTCTGATATCCCTTCACTTATCTTTCCACCACCACAATTCCACCAGTTCCAAGCTTCTTTTCAAACAACAAAACCCCACATGTCTTCCTTTTCGGTCCGTTTCTTTGCTCCACAACAGCCGTTACTGCCGTCCACAGCTTCCTCTTTCAAGCCCAAAACATGGGTTATGGCAGCTCCCACGACGGCGCCAGCGACTTCGGTGGATGTCGACGGGGGGAGGTTGGAACCCCGAGTTGAAGAACGAGAGGGGTACTTCGTGTTGAAAGAGAAGTTCAGAGATGGCATCAACCCTCAAGAGAAAATAAAGATCGAGAAAGACCCTTTGAAGCTTTTCATGGAAGCAGGGATTGATGAACTCGCTAAGATGTCGTTCGAGGATCTTGATAAAGCTAAGGCTACAAAGGACGACATTGATGTTAGACTTAAATGGCTCGGCTTGTTCCATAGGAGAAAACATCAATGTAAGAAATTAAGACTCAACTCGGGACCTTGTTTGTTCGACCTGTATTAGTTTTGTTATTGACTATTTTTTTGGTCTTTTTTTATGTCAGATGGGAGATTTATGATGAGATTAAAACTACCAAATGGTGTAACAACAAGTGCACAAACACGGTACTTAGCCAGTGTGATAAGGAAATACGGCAAAGAAGGGTGTGCAGATGTTACGACAAGGCAAAACTGGCAAATCCGTGGAGTGGTGTTGCCTGATGTGCCTGAAATACTTAAGGGTCTCGACGAAGTAGGCTTGACGAGCCTACAGAGTGGCATGGACAATGTGAGGAACCCTGTTGGTAATCCTCTTGCCGGCATCGACCCCGAAGAGATTGTCGATACTCGACCTTACACCAACTTGTTATCTCAGTTCATCACCGCCAATTCCCGCGGCAATCCGGCTTTTGCCAACTTGTAAGTTCCTTGACACTACTAGCCATGGTTCCTTGGAAAGTATAATGTGTTGGATTTTTGACATGTTTTCGTTTTCGAATATAGGCCTAGGAAATGGAATGTCTGTGTCGTGGGGTCTCATGATCTTTACGAACATCCCCATATCAATGATCTCGCTTATATGCCGGCGACGAAAAACGGACGATTTGGGTTTAATTTGCTGGTTGGTGGGTTCTTTAGTGCCAAGAGATGTGATGAGGCCATTCCTCTTGATGCTTGGGTCTCAGCTGATGATGTGATCCCATTGTGCAAAGCTGTGTTAGAAGCCTATAGGGATCTTGGATACAGGGGCAATAGGCAAAAGACTAGAATGATGTGGCTGATTGATGAACTGGTGAGTTCGTTTTTGTATTCGTGTTCGTGTTCATATTCGATTGTTTTTTAGGAATCGTAGGCTCAAAAATTTTGTTTCGAAATGCAGGGTATTGAAGTGTTCAGATCAGAGGTAGCCAAAAGAATGCCTCAGAAAGAGTTGGAGAGAGCATCTGATGAAGATTTGGTTCAAAAGCAATGGGAAAGGAGAGACTACCTTGGTGTCCATCCGCAAAAGCAAGAAGGTTTCAGCTACATCGGCATTCACATCCCAGTCGGTCGAGTCCAAGCCGACGACATGGACGAACTAGCCCGGTTAGCCGACACGTATGGCTCGGGCGAATTCAGACTCACTGTGGAGCAAAACATCATAATCCCCAACGTTGAGAACTCGAAACTAGAAGCATTACTAAACGAGCCTCTATTGAAAGACCGGTTTTCACCCCAACCAAGTATTCTCATGAAAGGGCTAGTAGCTTGTACTGGTAACCAGTTTTGCGGACAAGCAATTATTGAAACAAAAGCTAGAGCCTTGAAGGTGACGGAAGAGGTTGAAAGGCTAGTGTCGGTGAGCCGGCCGGTGAGGATGCATTGGACCGGTTGCCCCAACACGTGTGGTCAAGTCCAAGTGGCGGATATAGGTTTCATGGGGTGCATGGCAAGGGATGAGAATGGGAAACCATGTGAAGGGGCAGACATATTCTTGGGAGGGAGAATTGGGAGTGACTCACATTTAGGAGAGCTTTATAAGAAGGGTGTCCCTTGTAAGAACTTGGTACCTGTAGTTGCTGACATTTTGGTGGAACACTTTGGAGCTGTCCCTAGGCAAAGGGAAGAAGGGGAAGATTGATTCAAAATCAACTTCATTTCATTTCATTACTTCTATATTTGTTTTATTGTTTTTTTTTTCTAATAACCAAGAAAAATTAAGTGTTTGAAAGATACTGGGGAGGATTAAATTTGGAGAATATTGATCAATGGCATGATGATGAAGGGCTTTGTATTACAAAATATGTAACATTTTCAGCATATGTATTAGAATAAAGTTACTGGTAATATATTTTCAGTTAAAATTTAGAGATGATCATGTTTGAAACAATGCTTTTTCCCTCTGTTTTTCTAATAGGGAGTTTGTTGTATGTAACTATAAAGTGTAAAAAAATCTCATGAAAAAAGAAAAACTATGTTCTAATAGCAATAATCAAGCTCGAATTCGAATAGTAAAAATGTAGGACATACCAAAAAAAAAAAAAATCGAGTTAATCACAAACTTGTTACTATTTGAATTCACCTCGGTTTGATTATACCCTTTATTTTCTTGGTTTTAGATGGCGTAATCAAGTCAAGTTGAATTCAAATAGTAACAAGTTTGAGATTAGCTTGAAATTCAAGGATCGATATTTGGTTTGAGCTCTATTGAATATCAATATCTAAACTTGAGTTCAACTCAAGATTTAATCGAACTATTCAAACTCAATTAAGCTTTTTTTTTACTATTATCAATTTTTGTACTCAAGTTCATGCATATTTTAGCTTTATCTATATAATAATAAAAATATAAATGTATAATATAAAAATATATTAAAATGAAAAGCTCAATTAAATTTGCGACTCGTTCCAGTTAAGTATAATGGTGCTCTAATTCGGCTCAATCGATAGCTTGAAATTCACTCAATCGGATTCGAGTTAAACTCGAATAATTCGCGAGCACCAATACCTCATTTATACTTAGAATTTTAAATTTTATTTTTCTCTATATTTTCTATTGACATAATTTGATACTTCTATTATTATTAATGTAATGTTTTAATTAAATCACAAACACAACACAACTCAAATAAAATATTATATTAAAGTTGTGTGACCTGAATCATTGTCAAAGAAATAAAATACAGTAATAAAATAAGGGGATTTGTAGAAGGCTTAAGGTTGAGGGTTTTTTAACCTTTAAATAGATATAGTCGAAATTCCTCTTATATATTCTATTTTCAACATTAGTGAAATTTCTTTTCCTCTGCCTGTGGTTTTTGCCCGGAAGAGTTTTCCACGTAAAATCTGTGTTTCTTTATTTTTTTCTTTTCTTATTGTTTCACCATCGTTTCTATTATCATTATTGACGTTAGTTTTAACATATTAGTTAAGCAATGTAAAATTGTTTTTAAAAGCTTAAAACTCCAAATTTATGATAAAATTATCCTTATCAAAATAATTATTTTTCACTAATTTATCATTTAAAAAGAAATCTAGCTCAATCTCCTTAATTATTATTATTTTTTTAATTTTTACATCAGTCGAGTAGCAAAATTGTTTTAAGTCTTTAAATGGTAGTAATTTGAATTACAATATGATATTAATAATAGTAATCAGGATGAAAATAACAATTTGCCCGATAAATTAAAATTGTTTCATTTAATAGAATGGAGATTATTAAGGTCAGTGAGTCTTAACTTGGTTGGCATTGAAATTATTGTCAGAAGATTCGAGCACGTTAAAACGCTTTTTTTCTCTTATTTCTTCTTATTTAAAGGTTAAAAGAAATTATGTGTATTTTTAAGTATTGTATAACAGCTTTGTGGGCTCACAAGCCCAGGATTCCTTTTAATTGGGCACAAGTTTAGATGGATGAATATTGAAGTTGTCCATAAAATTTTATTTAATACGCTATGTGTATCAAAACTTGGTTTTATGTAGTTGTATGAATAAAGTTTTGATTTTGTATATTTTTAGAAGAAAATAATTTAAACTATTTTGTATATTCATATATGAACTTTGATTTAATGTGCAATATCATTCATGAATTTTGATTTTACATGATTTTATATGTAAAATTTTGATTTGATTTAGTTTTCACAAATTACTAACAACATTATCTAACTAGCACCGTTTTACATTGATATATTATGTATACAAACAACTATAACAATCCAATATGAAAATAAATGTATGCAATAATTTCTTTAAATGTGTACAATCGAATCAAGATCAAATATTCATGTATACATATGGACCTCAGTTCAAGCTCCATTAGTATAATTATACCAAATCAAAGTTCATATATCAAATTACACATTGAACCAAAGTTCACGTATGAATTTGATATTTATCCCTTTATAATAATAAGCGCAAATTAATGATATATGATAATTGAATCACTTTTAATGCATTTTAGTAATTAGATTTAAGTTGTAATTATTGAGTTCCATTGAATTGAGTGTCATTGGAGTATCCAAATCCAATTACTAATTGTATTAGTGATATATGTAATTAAATCACTTTTAGGGCGTGTTTGGAAAGTCGAGTAATAATTGGATCTAGGTGTATTTACTTGTAATTACACATTTGTGATATGTTTGGATAGCCATTGTAATTAGCTTGTTCCACTGAATGGAATGTAAGTGGAGTATCCAAATCTAATTACTAATTGTATTAGTGATATATGTAATTTACTTGTAGTTACACATTTGTGGCACGTTTATATAACCACTGTAATTAGAGTGCAATTGAAGTACCCAATTAGAGCGCGTAATTACAAACAATTATACTTAAATCCAATTACTCTATGACTTTCCAAATATCATTATTTTTAAAAAGTTATTTTATATAATAATATTTTAATTTTAAGAAATATTTTTAAAAATAATTTATGTTATTTGTTTTACTAATATCCCTTTAAATAATTTGAAAGTTTTATTGAGTAACAATAATTTCTTATACATTTTGACTTACCAAATAATTTAATTAAATTACAGTATTTATAATTATTTATTTATATTTGATCAAAGACTAATCGATAGTAATAAAACGATATGTTCAATGTTAGAGGAGAATAACCAACAAAGATGGAATGCTAGAATAATTAAATACAAGTGCATAAAATATTAACAATCATATTGTTGAATATTTTCTTAGACCGACCTATTATATATATGATGATTTGATTTTAGGTTTTGTTACATGTATTGAGATTTTTAATCAAGTATGACTGATAGCTTTTATAATAAATTAATATATTTTTAGAAGCTAAAATTACGTAGTTATATAATTACAATTTATACTACCAAACATACCATAGGGAATTATGATCTAATTGCAATTTATTTTATCGATTAAACACGTCTACGTAATTAGAATTATATAAAATTACAAGAAGGTGTAATTACTATCTAAGTAAATACACTTTCATTTAATTACCCGTGGTGCCCAAACACATTAAATAAATTAAAATTTACATTATGTAAAATATACTAAATCAAAATTTTCACACATTATTTATTCAATTATATATATACTTTTAAGATTTATTCCAAATATAAAACCTCGTAATTTGCCTCGAGAGACGGGAGAGGAAAAGAATTAGAAAACCTTCAATTAGGGCTCAGGGGAGAATTTTAATATTAATGTTATACGTGTTTGATTGAGTTGGTGTCATTTATTAATTACATTTTAACTAAATTATAAAATTGTCAAAAGTTTATTTTAAAGGTATATACCAATTTTCGATAAATAAGTGGAGATTGTTAGTAGTAATAAGTTAGAAATATTTCAAAAAGAATTAAGTATTAAACCAATGGTTCTTGAAAAGACAATATTTTCGAAAAGACACTTAAGAGCAGGAGAGAGATGAAAGATTATTTTAATTAATTATAAGGTAGTATAATATTATGTCTATTTTTATTATTTCAATTTAATATTATAATTTTTAAAATTGTAGTTCCAAATTTCTATATTAATTTTAATAGTATTAATGTATTAATTCAATGTTAATTTATCTAATTACTTAATATCTTAGTATCGGTTATTTTCACTTTTTATTTTTATAACTTCAAAAATATTTTATCCTCTTAATTATTTATCAAAATTAATAAAAGCTTATTATAAATTAAATAATCCTAATTTAATTAGTAAATATATATTTCTTAAAACTTTAAAATTATATTATTTAACAAATTAAAAAATAAACACATAAAATCACGCAAATGGAACAAGACATTAAAACTGGTAACAATAAGGGCACGTTTGGTTCGCTGTAATGGAATAGAGGCGTAATGGAATAGAGACGTAATGGATTAGAGGCGTAATGGATTAGAGGCATAATAGCAATTCAATTGTTTGGTTGAATGTAATGGAATAGAGGTGTAATAGTATTCTTGTGTTTGGTTGAACCCAAAATTTCAGATACAACATAATTATATTACACGAAAAACATAACATAAATAATTAAATATATGAGTTTGTCCAAATCTAAAAACTGAATTATAAATTTTCAAAATTCATGTAAAAACAAACACACGAGCATGTGGCATATATATATTTGTTATAATGATTTATTTTATCCTTTAATTTTAAAAAAATATATTTTAGCCTTTCATTTAATATTTTTGTTTCTTTTAGACCTTAAACTAGTGCGTTTTAATAAAAAAATCTTAAAATGGATGAAAAATTAACATTTTTAACTTTGTTGATGTGGCGGTTCACGTGTATGCCACGTCAACAATTAATTAATTATTTTTAAAATTCTAAAATTATAGAATATTATTATAATGTTTTTAATTTTATTTTTTAATATTTTTTGAAATTTTTATAATTATTGATGTGACAAACATATAGATGTCACGTCAACAAAATTAATATATATTAAAATTTTATCCATTTTAAGGTGATTTGATAAATAATATAAATTTAAAAAGTAAAAATTAAAAAATTAAATGAAAAGCTAAAATAACTTTATTTTATAAAATTGACAGGATAAATAAATCATTATATATATATATATTTCTTTTCCTTCTCTTCTTTATTTTATTTCTTAAGAAAAGAAGACATTACCTTAATTAATATTCCTAAGCTTAGGTGTCATGAGTTAATAATTCAAATTAAGCTATCACATTGCTTAGGGATTGCTTTTATAGATAGTTATTGATAGGTTAATAATTCAAAATTAACCCATTTTTTCCCAAAAAAAAAACAGATTTCATCAAATTGGCTTTCCATTATTTTGCCTAATAAAACAACCACCTACTAAAATTTTTAAGGCAACTTATTAAAATAGTCAATTTTATTTACTTCCAATTACATTTTAGTTATTTATGTTTGAAATGTTACTTTTTAGTCACTTACGTTAACATGTTGTAACATTTTAGTTATTGAGCCGTTATCGTTAATGGTGTAATGGTAAGTTGACGACCTGACGTGACACATTAAATTATCATTTCAAACAAAAATTTTAGGTTAAATTATACAATTGGTCCCCATATTTTTTCGTCTTGAGTAATTTTTTTTCTTTTATGTTCTTTGAACTTTCCTCTCTTTTTTTTTCTTTCTTTTTTTCAATTCTCTTCTCCTTCTCCCTCTGTTTTCCTCCTTTCTCCATACATTTTAATGTAGTTTTTCTATGTTTTTCATTTGTTAAAACTTTTTTATGTTTATGAAAAAAGAAAAGGTGAAAGCTGAAACCAAAATAAAACTTGCTTCACATATTCTCACCCCACGATTACAAACCCTCATCGTCCATCATCGCTTTAACAAACCAATTTGGATCTCTCAATGACCTAGTCCACAAGCTTGCCTCACTCGAAGACCTCGCCAATCGTGACTAATGGCAATCCACCCTCAACAAAGTTTCTCGAGCCCTTTCCCTTAACCTCCTAACCAATCCTCACAACCATCTTATCTATCTTACCTACAACATTCTTGCCCTCTCAAAACTACGTTGTTTCACGAATTCTTCAAACGAGATTTACACTCTCAATGACTAAAACGACCACCATACGAAACTTACCCTCAACTTTACCTAAACTAGTTTGTTCCATGCTCCCTTTCTATCTTTGATTCATCCATGCTTGACTTCCAATCAAGCTTAATTGGGAATATCCAAGAAGGTTTAGATCAATTGTATCGTTTGCTTAATTTTATTCGTCAGAAAATAAAGGAAAAGGGAATGAAAGGAAAAATCTACATGATTTTGTAAGAGTTTGGAAACAAAAAAGAAAAATTGTTTTGAATATAAAGAATTCAATTTATGTTTATATTTTACTAATGATATGTTTTTTTTTTTGTATTGATTAGTTAGATCCAACTTTAATTTCAAAATTAGGTTATATTTAAATCGAGATTTGATTAAGAGTAATGGTTGATATTCAGTTTTGAATAAAATTCAATTTAAGAATCATGTGAAAGAAATAAGGACTTGGTTTACTTGGTGCGCAAAGATTATGTTTCTGCCGTGAAGAATATGAGAGAGAAAAAAATAAAAGGGAAGAAGAAAAGGAAAATAAAGAAATAAAAAGAAAAAAATTAAATTGTTCTAACAAATAAAAGTATAGGGGCTAGTTTTAACAAATAAAAAATATAGAAAAACTACGCTAAAACAAATTGAGAATGAGGAATACAAAGGGAGAAGAAGCGGAGAATAGAAAACAAATGGAAAAAAGAAAGTTCAAAAAACATAAAACAAAAAAATTAAATTGCTCAAAACGAAAAAAAATATAGGGACCAATTGTAGAATTTAACCCAAAATTTTTATTTGAAATGATGATTTAACATGCCACGTCAGCTTACTCATTAACAGAAATTAACGCTCAATGAGAAAAATATAATCTGTGACAAACAAATAAAATTGATTATTTTAATAGTTTATCTAAATTTGTATTTAATCGGTGGATTGGATCTGATTTTTTTAATCCATAATTTCCCCATTTTACCATAAACTAGTAAGTTTAACTAAATCTTAAATAATAATCAAAAGCGACATCAAGAGATAGGTAGGGCGTTCATCCTCAAATTTTAAAAGAATTATAATTGCTGAATTGCATTAAAAAAAATTGTTTGTGCGACAAAGACATTTGATTCGTATATTTCAATGGGTACAACCCCACAAAATTGCTCCATTGCTGGATTCGTTAGCATCAAAGACCTCCCAAAATTGTCACTTACATATTTTTGATAGAACAATACTCGCCCAAAAGAAAAATCACCCAATCTTAGGGGTTCATATACATTGTGACCCTATAACCGACCACTCGAAAACGATGAATCGACCAGTTTGTTTTCCTCGGAATCAGACCGTAACGATTTCGAATGGTCAACATACGTTGCTAATCAGAGCCTGCATTATTGTTGAATTTTAGCTTCACATGTTGTCAGAGTATAATGTTTATGTGTTAAATTAATGTTGAGAGTTGGTGATTTGGTCTTTGATGTAATATATGCTCTCCCATTGTTTGCTGTATTTTCACGTTATATCACCATCTTATTTGCTGCATTTTCACGAAATTTCCCACTTCTGAGGAAACACCAATCACTGTTTAAAGAAAAAGTAAATGACAGGGAGAAAAAGAATTGGGATCACAATTTAAGGTCAGAAATAGAGTTGTCTGTCGGTTGAGACAGGCCATGGCTTTGATTTTATTCTAAAAAAAATGTTATACGTAATTTGATGAATAACATCGTTATTATTAATATAGAATTATTTAACATTTACATATTAAATATAATTTTAAAATTTATTCCTACGTAATATGAATAATCTTATTATTTTGAGGATGGTAACTCACAGATGCTGCTAGGAATGGAGTTGTGGAGAATTATTGTGACCACTTTTAGAAACACAACTTATTAATCTATTTTATTGACAATTTTTTTACTTTTGTTGTAATTGTGTTCCATCTTTATAAATCATCAATAAAATGGAATGTATTTAAGTCCAAATACAAATAAAAACGTTTTCAAGTGACCGCAATAAACGAGGGGATTATGTCTAAAGGATAAAGATTTGAAGAAAAATCTGTGCACGCAAAATTTGACTTGTAGTTTTGGAGTCAAATTTTATTTATCAACTTCGAAAAGAAGATATAATCTATGGATTTCTTAATTATAAAGAAAGTTCATTTGATTCTTTTCTTCGGTTGAGTTTCGATCTAAGGGTCATCTAAACTTCATCTTGGAAGAATGCGGTTTGCTTCAAGGGTCATCGAGACTTGATCTTAAATCAATAATGTTTGCTTCAAGGGTCACCGAGACTTGATCTTGAAAATAAGTTTTTTTTTTCTAAAGACGACTTCCTTCAAAAACAACTTTTGACTTCCTCTCTTTGGTAGAACTGGATCTAAATGCGGCTTTTCTTCAAAACATATATGGTATCATTGCAAGTTTTTCAAATTCTTCAATTTCTTCATAGATTTCTATAGAAAACTTCTATATTTTTTGAACTTGTGAAGGTGTAAAATGGTTTGGAGATGACCCATTTTTACAGTGCTAGCCGGTCAAGTAGAAGAGTGTTGAGTATGACTCCTATTTCAGTCAAATTTGAGAAATAATCTTTCAGTTTAACTCTGTTTATTTGTTTCAATCAAACTCTGATTAGTCTAGATTATTTTATTATTATTTGACCTATGAATTTAGCCTATAAATAGGCTCTTTTACAACCTTAGAAAATACACCAATTAGAAATTAGAACTCATAACACATTTAGAGAATTTTATGTTTACGTTTTGAGAGTTCTTTATTTTCGGGGTTTAGTTTTTATTTCCATCTTTTGTACTCTTCATTCTTTTGCCATTATAATAAAATTATCTTTGCCCGTGGTTTTTTTTATCCTCTTTGGAGGGGTTTTTCCACATTAAATTTGTGTGTTCCATTTCTCAATTTATTCCACTATTTTTTTTACTTGTTGCTTAATCGGGTTAATCCCAACAAGTGGTATCAGAGCTAGCTTAATTTTCATAGATTAGCCCATTCAGATATGGCAGCAACAAGGTTTAAAATTGAGAAGTTCGTTGGTAAGAATCTGTGGCAAGTTCCGGTGATGGCAATTCTAGTTCAAACCGGCTTGAAAAAGGTTGTTACCGGGAAAAAGCCTGAGAATCTAAATCAAACAGAATGGGAAGAGCTTGATGAAAAGGCCTTGTCTGCAATCCAGTTGTGCCTCGCAAATACGGTATTGCAGGAGGTATTGATGGAGAAGACCTCATCTGCCTTGTGGAAAAGGTTAGAAACTCTTTATGCGACTAAGTCTCTGGCTAACTGTTTAGTGTTGAAACGTCTATTTACGTTTCGCATGAACGAATGTGAGCTTCTTAGATATCACATCAGTTAATTCATTATTCTTTTAAATGATTTAAAGAACGTTGACGTTCACATTGATGATGAAGATCAGGCTATGCTATTATTGTGCTCTTTACCCCATTCATACAAGTCTTTCAGGGAGACCCTGATTTATGGCAGAGACAAACTCTCGTTCGAAGATGTGAAGAGTCATTTTTTGAGTAGAGACAAACTCGACAACGAGTTTGGTTTGGATAGCAAGGCAGATAGGCAAGCTTCCGTTTTGGTAGCATCAAAGAAACGAGACAAAATGTGTCGCTATTGTTAAAAGTTAGGTAACGTCAAAGCAGATTGTTATAAACTATCAAATAAAAGAGCTGTTGAGAGTAACGAGGAAGATGTAGCTGGTGCTAATTTGGCCGATGAAAGCGGTGATGATTTCTTGTTAGTCTCAACGAGCGATAACTCTAAGCTCACGTCTGAGTGGATCCTAGATTCGAGATGTTCTTTCCACATGTGTCCCAATAGAGAATGGTTCTCCACATACAGTTCGGTTGAAGGTGGAGTTGTGTGCATAGGAAACAATTCCTCTAGTAAGGTAATTGGTATTGGTACTGTTAAAATTAGGATACACGATGAGACGATTAGGACACTTTCAGATGTCAGGTGTGTACCTGATTTTCGAAAGAATCTCATCTCGTTGAGTATTTTAGACTTGAAAGGATGCAGAATCAACATCGAGTCAAGCGACATTAAATTATTTTGTGGAGCTCTCGTTTTGTTAAAAGGTAAAAGAACCGGCAGTCTTTATATTTTGGAAGGTTCTACAGTGACCGGTGAAATCGGACGTCCCTCGTCCGTTACGGAGTCGAATTCAACTCGTTTGGAGCGGAGGCAACTTGGTCATAGGATGGAAAAATGTATGACCGTTTCGTTGAAGAGAAGTTCTTTTTTGGATGCAAGTTTTGAAAAGTTAGGGCACTGTGTTCGTGAAAATCAGACTCGGGTTAATTTTAATTCAGCAGTGTACAAGTCGAAGGCTAGAAGTCTTCCAATTTCTAAGCACATATTCGACTCAATTAATTCTCTGCATAGTTCAAGATAGGCCTGTGGCGGGCTTTGGCAAAGATGGCATTGTGAAAATATGAGTCAAGGTGGAAATATGAGTCAAGGTGGAGATTTGTTGAGTATGACTCCTATTTCAGTCAAATTTGAGAAATAATCTTTCAGTTTAACTCTGTTTATTTGTTTCAATCAAACTCTGATTAGTCTAGATTGTTTTATTATTATTTGACCTATGAATTAAGCCTATAAATAGGCTTTTTACAACCTTAGAAAATACACCCATTAGAGATTAGAACTCATAACACATTTAGAGAATTTTGTGTTACGTTTTGAGGGTTCTTTGTTTTCGGGTTTTCAGGGTTTAGTTTTTATCTCCATCTTTTATACTTTTCATTCTTTTGCCATTATAATAAAATTATCTTTGCCCGTGGTTTTTTTTTATCCTTTTTGGAGGAGTTTTTCCACGTTAAATTTGTGTGTTCAATTTCTCAATTTATTCTGCTATTTTTTTTACTTGTTGCTTAATCGGGCCGATCCCTACAAAGAGAGTTCTTTTAGAATTTAATTTCTATTTTGAGTGTTCTACAAGAATTAAACTCTTTTATTTATTATTTATCTCATATTAATTTAATTAATTAGAGATAAAATAACCCTTAAAAATATGCTTTCTTTATAGAAAAGTTCTAAAAGGATTTAAATATTTTATTTATCTCTTTATTAATTAAATATAATTTAATTAGAGATAAAAATAATGACAAATGATGAATTTTGGTTGGTCCAAAATTTCTCCTCTATAAGATCTTCTCAATCTTGAAGACTTATTTGATATCTTATGATAAGATAAGATAAGATGGCATCTTTGAATTTGTAGGATGGTTGTGTGTTTTGAACTAATTGATAAAACTATTGTTCTTTATATGATGCATAATGATTGAAGTGTTTGAAAGTGAGTTTTTGAGAGAAAATATTTGTTCATCTAAAGGTCTAATGTGGGAGGATTTTATCTATCATTTTTAGATGATTTTTATTAACATATTTGAAGGCAAGGTGAATTTTGTGATTGTTTCTGTGGCTAAAATAGTTGCCACAAGTTCAGGCACTCTTTCATT
The DNA here is from genome assembly GCF_025698545.1 of Gossypium raimondii. Lineage (NCBI taxonomy): Eukaryota > Viridiplantae > Streptophyta > Magnoliopsida > Malvales > Malvaceae > Gossypium > Gossypium raimondii. The sequence continues at coordinate 3,904,986 of NC_068577.1, read as the reverse complement.
GCATACTTGTCTATTTTCAAAGTTGGCAAATTTTAGAACAAAAGTATTGAACTATCTATTTTGAAGATAGTTGGATGAGTTAAAGCCCAAACCATGAAGACCAATTGAGTTAAAATTGAAGACTTGAAGATTAATTTTTGCGATTCAAGTTTGGTTACTTGCGGAACAAGTAAAATCACTTTTTATAGTTGAAGACTTTCAATTTCACCAAGACACTAATGAAATTATTATCCTATGTTAATTTTTAGCTTTACTTTATAGAAATGTGATTAGGTTATGACTCTTATGTAAGCAAAACTTAAGTAATATATAAACTTAAGTTTTGTCTAGGTTAATGAGAGATCGAGAGTAACCAAGAGATAGAGAATAGCACAAATTTTTTAAGTTAAGAATTTTTTATGTGTGCATTATTTTTGTAAGTAATCAAGAACTATAGTTGATTGCAAAACATAGCTTTCGAGGGGGAAGCTTAGTGGGAGAGTGATCTAGCCTTTCTACAATGATGAGGTCACTAAATTGGTGAGTGTTAGACTGATGTTAGGAATTAAATCATTGGTTATACTGTGCAAAAGATAATGTATCATTGCTCTAGGCAAGGCCCCGCAGACATAGACTAAGGTTGAATTGTGTAAACAGTCTCAGTGTTCATCTTTACGTTTTCACAAATTTGATTTCATGGTTAAAACTGTGACCACTGTTCCAAACACTATTTTAGTCACAATTTCTGTTTGTAGAGGAATTACACCCTTGTTTCTACAATTATTGTAAACACTTGTTGGTGATTGATAGAGCAAAGTGTTAGAATCAAATTAGATCATACAAATATGAGATTATAACTTTAATGAAATGAGTTGGCTTAAATCATTGTTCTTTGTACTGTAATATTTTTTATGAATTGTGTTGGGGATAAACCCAAGTAAGCAATGAACAAGAATAATAACGAAGAAATTGAAAAGATCAAACACACAAATTTACATGGAAAAAATCCTCCGAAGAGGATAAAAATCACGAGTAAAAAGAGATTTCACTAATAAGAGAAAAGTACAAGATGAAGAGAGTAAAACAAAGATAAATTTTAAACCTTAGAAGAAAAACCCCTTCAAATTGAAACACAAAATTCTCTCTTAATTGTGTTATTTTTTATGTATAAACCTAGGGTAACTATAGTCCTTTTATAGGCTGAAATTCGTAGCTTTTATGACTAGAATATCCCTAGATTAATTAGAGTTAATTGAGAGACCAAACCAAAATTTAACTGAAAGAAAGAAACTAAGAAACTTGAGGAACATGTCGCCACATTGTGACGTGGCATTCCATGTCATGTGACGAGGAGGTGTCGCGTCGTCAGGATTACGATTTTCTTCTCGTCAGGACGTCGGCAGCTTATTACAATGCCGTGTCTTCTCTCGTTACGACATCTGTAACGCTCCAAAATTTTAATTTTTGAATTATTAAAATTTGTTAAGTAATTTATTTTGGTTTAGTGGTTAAGTATTGTGAGTAATGTGTATGAGGTTCTGGGTTTGAATCCTACTATTCCTTCAAATTTTGTTAATTTTTGCCCAACCCCTGACCATGGATATTAGAGTTATATATTATTTTCACTCAATTGATGACAGAATGAGTCTGTTGGTTCAATGCTAAGATTTTAGTTTACCCATTGGTCCTGTGTTTGAACCCCTATGAGTGTAAAGTGGAAATATTTTTATTCTCATACTTTGTGCCACCCTTGTGTAGAGATTAGGTTAAATTCAAACTCTAGATAATCTGATAAGTTATCAGGAAATCTAGTTAGTTGATATTATTATTTAATTAAAATAAAAAAATTTCTCCAAAATTCTCCCACATTTTTCACATGTTCCCCACTTCTCTATCACTATTCTTTGTATCATCTAAATTTTGGTGGTTGGTGTTTTGATTGAGTAGATTGCACTCCAATTCTTGTGTAAGTATTGTATATCATTCTTCCGCTATCAGGGTTTTTTCGTTATCTTTTTTTGTTAAGTTGAGGGTTATGGTGTTTTGTTCCTCGTTTTAATCGCGTTGGTGTTCTAGGTGAAGATCTCGAGATGTTTGACACTTTGGCAATTTAGCTGTTTCCGTTAGCTATTGTTTTTGCAAGGGTAAGTGATTAAAGTTATAATTGGGGGCTAATACGGTTGTTTAGGCATAGGGTTTAGCAATTGCAATCGAATTAGTGACTTGGATTTAACGTATCACTAATAATTCTTATGTTCTAAAATGTCAGTTTAGGTACTAGAATTCTCACTATGGTGTTTGCATCAATAACCAATTAGGTGTGTAACGCAAAACTCGAAAAATAGTAAACGATGCGAAGCCGAAAAATAGGCTGTCAATGTCACATAGCCATGTAAGCCATATGACCGTGTGTTAGATCATGTGGGCCACACAGGCTAGGCCAGTTAGGCCATGTAAGCTACATAGGCGTGTAGGCCCAATTTTTATAAATTTAGTTAGGGCTGGATTTGAAGTGCGATTTGAGATTAGCCACTTCATAGGCTTCGATAAGTGTTGTGTATGATATATTGTTATGAAAACTGATATTCTGTCTCTGTTTATATGACATCTGAAAGTATGGTTTTATGTTTTGATGTGTTTAGCATGTGTAGCATGAATGTATCAGATATTTGAATAGTATTTTATGAGCATTCGGGTGGGATATTGATAAAATGGAGGAAGCGTTGGCAGTTTAATAATCTACCTTATCTGGTAGCTAAGACCACATATATGTTATGGTGGCATTGCCACACTTATCTGTTTTTGGCAGCTTGCCTGCACTATTCTGAAAAGTGACATTCGCTCACTTATAGGTGTGTGGGGTTGAATGAGTATTTAATACCCTAACTGGTGTGTAGGGATGGGCGAATATGGTGTGTAGCAGATGGGGGTAGGATATGATTTTGTATTTGATTATGCATCTAATTTTGTATCTGATCATGCATCTGATTCTGTACCTGAACTACAATTGTATATATTTTTGTTATTTTATATGCATCTGATTTGTCGTGTGGGTTGAGTTATACACTAGGCTCGAAAGCTCACCCTTTTGTTTAATTCTCTCATGTAATTAGCAAACCTAGGAGCGGATGACGTGCGGGAGCTTGGAATAGGATTCTTGGACTTTTGAACTGTAAACTGTTTTGGACTTTACTTTCGTTTTAGCATACTTTTCCAATTTAAGAAGTATTAAATTTCTATCTGCAAAATGATTTGTTGCAAACAAAACCACGGTTTTCAAAACCTTATAGCTTAATAAATTTCACTGCAAAACGTTATAATCACTTTAAAGTATTCTTGTAATAAAGTAACGGTTTTAACAAGAATTTTCCCTAAAACTGGAAAACGGTTTATCAATGTGAACATTGTTTAAATCACATGATTTCAAAGTAAATTTTTGGGATTTCAAGCGAGTTAAAATAACTTGTCAAAATTCGGTCATAACGTCCGGATCAAGTTTAAGGTATTACAACGTTACTCACTATTTTAATCTGAAATGCGAGATATACACCACAAATTAATTTATAGAGTAAAGCTCCATACACATAGATTAAGTGTGTAAACATTTCTCTTCTTTATCATTGTTTTTTCTTGATGGTATTAGATTTGACATTTACAACTTTTAAGAATTTTAATTTAATATCAATTATTTGAATTTAACAAAAGAACTGAAGTTTACTTTAAAATAAATCAATTCTCTTTTCTATTAAAAACAATCATTTTCCATGTATCATAAAAACAAAACATATTTCAAAAATTTGGAGCAAAACAAAATGTAATTGAGGACCACTTTTTCCAATGTAATTGGAACCTTATATTTTTGTCCTAATGTACTTGAGGGCCACTTGTTCCAATGTAATTATTCAAACTTTATATATATATATTTAATACGATTTCTATATTTTCTTATATCAATTTTATGATTTATGAATATTAATTTTTAAAATTTATAGTTGTCTTTCAATAATATTATTTACAATCAATTAAATCATAGTAGTGAAATTAGAATGCCAAAACAATATTTGTATAAGCAATGTAAAATTACAATTAAATTACTATGTCAGTTGACAAATAATTTTTGGTATTATTTCATAACACTGGTTTCTCAAGCCAACCACTTATGTTTGGTTGTTTGTCTAGGTAGATATTATGAATCTGCTGAGAAAAATTCAGAAATTCATAAATTGAGATAGAAATCGTAATCCACCTGAGCGGATCTACCTATAACATATAATGGTTAGAGTTGTGTGACACGAATCCCGTTTAATTCGGTTTGAAAAGTTTGAGGTGCAACTCACTTGTTAAAGAAAAAAAATAAATAAACAGAGAAACAAATTAGACATTAATTATAACGGGGTTGTTTAACCCTTAAAATGACTGTCGTTAAAAACTTATAGTATTGTTGTTTTTCAACATTAGTGAATTTCTCCCCCTCTGCCCATGGTTTTTCGCAATAAGGGTTTTCCACTTAAAATCAACATGTTCTTATTTTTCTTTTTTATTGTTTTATGATCATTCCTACTACCATTATCGACGTATAGTATAACAATAAATAATCATCATAAAAAAAAATTTAAAAAAAGCATCACCAAGCATAAGCCTAAGGTAGCGCTTGGTACTTTCTAATATTATAGAATGTGATTCTTTTGGAATGTATTTGGTGAGAATGTGATTGCAAAGAAAGTTACTCTACAACGTTTGGTATACATTGGAAGGTATTGATTAAAATATCGGGAAAATTATATTTATCACGTTTGGTTCACTGAGTACTCTCCTAGGAATGTAATCGTAATTTACGAATTTACCCTTATTAAATAAAAGATAATATTCATGTATTTAATTTTTATAATAAACTTTATTCTTAACAAATATTTGGATTAAATATAATAATTTTTATTTTTTTAATTTATAATATTAATTGAAAGGAAATTTATTTCAAATTTGGGCTAACTAGGCTAAATATGTCAATTTTTTTTACTTGGCCAAATAGGTCGTTTTTTTTTTCAAGATTTAAGGAAATACGATTTTGAAGAGAGTGTGAAAGCGCGTCCAGCTGGATGAGCTTTCATGCCAACTGTGTAGAAAACTCGCCCAGCTAGACGAGCTTTCCTTGACATGTTAGTAGAAAGCATGCTCAGGTGGATGCGCTTTCACACTCTCTCTCCAAAATTGATCTATTTTCCTAAAGCCTGAAAAGAAACGGTCTATTTGACCAATTAAAAAAATTGGCATATATTACCTATTTAGCCTTAAATTTGTCCTACATAAATTTTCTAAATATAATAAGGCACACATACTTGTTTTGGAAACAATTTTTTTAAAAAAATTGTACATATAATACTTATGAAGAATCTTTTGAAGTAATAAAGAAAATCAAGTAGTAGGAGTTAAGAAAAGAAAGGAGGCAATAACTTATTCTCCTTCTTCCTTTTTAAGTTTATTAGTAGACAAATCCCAAAAACCAATACAACATAGGGTTAATTTTATCTTAATATTAATTTTACCTTTCTAATCTATATGAGAAAATAACATTCTGCATTTTATCATGAGAATCGATTGCTATGTTCATGAGAATCAGTTGCTATGTTCAACTCCTAATGAAAAGTTAGATTCCAACAAAAGTAAATAAAATTTGAGATACCAAACATTAAATTGTTTTCCAACTAATTAAATTTTTAAGAAAGTAACTATATGTTAAGTGTCTATCCTTAACTCTATATACTAATAAATCCAATAAATAACCCACTTTTCTAATGGGCTAATAATTTGACTCAATTATCCAAACTAAAAGAAATTCTTTGTATTCTATTTATCATGAAATTATTAGCATTTGTTTGATTTTAATTTTTGCTCTTAAGATCAAAAAAATTAGCAACTATTTGGAGCTTTTGTTTAATCTCTAATTAGTTTTCATTTTTAAAATAAAAAAAATCAAGTATTTTAGTTCTAAACTAGTGAAAAGATTATTTAAAATATACAATTTTTGAAATTTAGAAATAAAATTCAATTCGAATAGTTTGTAAATGTTATTCAATTTGATTTCAATTATTATTTTTAAACAATCTCATTATAGGTTTTGATCATATTTATTCTTTTTGAGGCAATATCTAGAACTACTCATAGCTCCTCTTCAACCCATAAATAGGAGAACAATGCCCTTTAGCGGATTCTAACCCATTTCCTCCTGCATTGGCAACAATATCTATACCAATTGAGTTAAGACTCAATCGACGATTTCAATTCAATTTTAAAAACAAAAATACTTCGCAATTCACATTAACCACAATTTTTTTTTTCCAAAACAAAGTTGGTGTCACAATAAGATTACCAAGTTTAATGTAATACAAGTAATGATAGAAAAAAATGTATATAAGCTTTGCTTTTTTATATTATTATATTGAGTAAATTAAATAATTCGACATTCAACTTTTACAAATTTTTATTTTGGGTATCAAAAAAAGTTTACAATATGAGCACTGTTGTTACATGCTTTTATTATTTCAGCCACCCGCCATTAATTTGTCATTATATATACTCATTTTAATCACCCAATTTTAGTAAGAGCCAGTTTAACATTGCTTCTAAGAAGCATTTTTGGGATAAAAACATTACTAAATAAAATGCTTTTGAGCTTTTCAAAAGTTTTTTTGGGACAAAAAAATCTTTGCAAAAACACTTTTTTAGCCAAAAGCAAAAGTAGAAAATTTTAATTTTTACTCGAAAGTGCTTTTTGGTCTAAAAAAACTTTTGAGAAGCAATGGTAAACTAAGCCTAAGTTTTTATTTTGGTCACTTATTTTATTTTTCCAATTTCCTTTAATTTTTTAAGTAATTGAGTTACAAGTGATGTTGGGTGGTTAGTTGTTGGTCTAGGTTGGGAAGTGGTTGCTGACTAGATTGTGGTGGTTGTTGGGGTTGTGTTTGGGTTGAAAGGAATTCTAGGTTTTGGTTGGTTGTTCAAGGATACCAATAGAAGAATGAGCCATGGTGGTTCGGTCTACAGTTATTGTACCAATTGTTGATACAAGTTTCAACAAACAGGAGACGAAGGTGGAGACAGGAGTTCTGGTTCACCTATGACAAGTAGAAAGCTAAGATTCAAGTGTTTAAGAAGAAAGAGGGAAAAGGAGAAGGAAATTGGGTTTATACTTAGGTTTTCTTAGGGAAGAAGGAGGTCCTTAGTCACTCGTGCTTTGGAATATATATATATATATATATATAAGGGGTCAACCCTTGTCCTCTAGTGCCAGCTAGCCAATAGTATGGGAGTAGGCATCACCACATGGTCGACCAAGTAACAGGGTCATTATGGGTCAATTGTCGCCATTTAGTGTACAGTTTGGTTCTGTGTTGAAATTTTCCTTTCTAATGATGTATGAGGTCGTTGCATCTCTGTGGTCCCAACAAAGGGTACGCATTGAGTGGTCTAAAAGTAATCCTCGCGGGGTGCGTAACAAAGGGTTCCCTACAGACTATTCTAGGTGAGGGGTCATTGTGGACAGATCACTAGGGGTCGTTTTCAATGAGGAGTTGTATGCAAACCATTCTCAGCAGAAGGTCGTCTATGAATCATTTCACGTTTTGCCACATGTCCAGTTATTATAAAAACCTAACAACTTTTAACCATAAAACAAATAATATTGTTTTGGTATTGAGGAAAGTAACAAAACTCCTCTTCTTAAGGTGAAACTAACAAAATTCTTAGCACTATACATACTATGAAAATGATGATTAATAATTGAACTTTAAAACAAAAGATATACAAAGGAGTTTTCTTTTCCAACATACGTGGGGAAAACACATTGGAAAAGGTAAAGTTGTAATCGAATGAAATCAAATCAGCAAACTCATGCGAACCATGTGTCTATGAATATCAAAACAATGATTCTAAGTCTCAATTTGGGAAACTAATTAATAAGCAAGAGAAAATATTACAAAAAGTAATCGCAATATCAATTAAATATATATATTTGATTGTACAAATCATCATTAAATAAATAAAAAATTAGTGGAAGATTATAAATAAATAAAAATAATTTTCTTTAAACATGATTAAATATAAATAAATATTAAAGCTTTAAACCCTAAATATTAATCAATCTGGGTTCCGATTTGATTCGTATAGGGATACAAAAGAGTAAGAGATTTCTACAAAAGAGAAATTTTGAGAGTTCAAATAAGAGGATTTTGTTGATTCATTTGCCGATCTAATTCACATGTATGTCATTAAATTAGTATCGTGTACCAGAATAAAATGTAAGACAATCCTTGTGACCATCTATTTATTTTCATATACCCAGCACGATACATACATAATATAAGGGAAAACGTACCATTAAAATGGACCATTAACGAATTTTCAGACGCAGATACATACAGATCCTTATCATACTGAAACGACTGTTGTTATTAGTATTAAACCAATATCGATTCATATAAGCTAAACCTTCTAATCAGTAATTGGGCGAAAGAAATAACTTTAATTTAATTAGTTTCTTTTTATCACTATCAAGATGTTTGTTTTTAGTCAAAACTTGACTACGGTTTTTAACATTATTTAAAAATACTGCATTTCTATGCATACCATTTTTATCCCTTGAATTGAAAGAAATTCGAATTCGCAATTCTCGCCGATGGTTAGGGGATAAAATATTTTCAGGAACAAACAAATCATAATGATTTTTGTCTTTATTTTCAGTCAAATAAATCTTAAATTTGTTGCCTAAAACCTTGAATTTAAGAGTTACTAATATTTTTTATAATAGTTGTAATTAATATTTAATTATATTTAAATACTATTATCGAATTTATTTATACATCTTCTACAATTTTTGTTCTATTAATGATGAGGTATCATGATACTATATTGATTGATGATGCATTAGACTCACGCATGATACGCGCATCAAATATTATTTCTTAAAAAATTATTATATGCTTATTGTTTTTAGGGTAATAATCGGTCGGTTTGGTAAAAAGAAAAAGCTTATCGATCTCATATTTTAACCGATTAAGTAATTTAAAATTAATTAGTTCGACAGTAACTCGGTTAAACAAATATTTATTTTCTCTTATTTTTGGTTTTAGTCATAAAATTTATAATAGATAATCGACCCGTTTAACTTTTTTTTGGTACAAACATTATTTGAACTCATATTAATTTTAGGACAAATGAATTCTCATTTAATCTATTTTAAGTGTATACAAAACAGAATTAACCATCATAATAAGTTTGATTGAATCGACTTGCCTGAAAGCTATACGTGAAGTCAATTTAAACTGACTTTTGCTCACCTCTAATAATTTCCACATGGAGTGAGATTAAATAAGCCAGCAATAAAGTTACTATTATTTTTTTTATTTTTTTTGGATGGAGATAAAAGAAAAAAATGGTGAAGTCTTGAAACAAAGAAAGCAACAACGTGATGGTGGGTCAAATTTTGCAATGGTCTTGAAATGGAAAATTTGACCCTTTGTGGAAACGATTTTCAAGCACTGTAAATTCATTACCTTTTGCCTAATTTGGGGCATCTCTCTATCCGTCTCTTAGGGCTGCTTTGTATTAGATAAGCTAGAATTTCAAAGCTTGCAAATCAGTCACCTCTTCTTTTTGGAAAAAACCAGTGGTTTAAAACCATGTGTTGATGGCATTATGACAATGTGGTTAACCCCTGAATTTATTGGTCAAAGTTTTCTATTAGTCCTTTTGCTATGTATAAGATATACATTTAGTCCCTATTCTCCAACTTGATCAATTTTAGTCTCTATATTTTTCGAGTTTTGAGATTTCAGTCTTGATACAAATGGCACCTGTTAAATTCATTAATTGACTTTTTTGTGAGTAATATGTAAAAATAATAAACCGACATAACATTATACGAATGATAATATATTGTATAAGATTTTGAAAAATAGTAGAACTTAATGAATTTTAACAACTCTTGTTTGGCCAGTTTTGAAATTTCAAAAATCGAAAAATACAAAATTAAAAATAATTAAATTAAAATACATGAACTAAATTCATAACCTACACATAATATAAGGAATAATAACCAGTTTTAATTGAATTTATTCTACCCTTGTTAGCAAACAAGAGGCGTACGACACCAAAGCTTCTTGATAGTGATGGAATTTAACTTTTAGAATCCAATATAAGCTTAAAAGTTGCTTCAATATTGATATGCACTAATGATTTCTACCCTAATCCCTTTTTTTTCATAACCATACTTCAAGTGTGAGAGAGTTATAGAATATGTTATCGGTTTCATAAAAGATTAAAAGTGATACTTACAAATAATTCAATAAATGAGAGTACATTTAATTTTAGATATAAAATATGTCACCGGTCTCATAATGATCTGAAAGCGATACATATCACATATCAAAAGAGATTATCGGTGAAATTCGAACCTTAATAGCTACCAAAATATTAATAAGTATTGAGTCAACTGGACGAAACTTTGATAAGTGATAATTTCATAAATTTTACAGTTGTTATAATAAACGTCAGTAATTGTGGTAAAACGGTCATAAAACAATAAGAAAAAAATTAAGAATACATGGATTTTATGTGAAAATCCTTTCGAGAAAAAATCATGGGCAAAAGATGAGAAATTCACCAATGTTGAAAAATGAATGATACAAGAGAGTTTTGACTACATCTAATTAAGGGTTGAAAAATCATGTTTTAATCAAAGTCAAATAAAAGAAGAATAGTTCTATATTGATCCAGCTTTCGCCCCCACACAGATCCTCTTATTTTGTTACTGTTTTTATTTCTTCAACAACTAACGAGATTCCAATCACATTATTTGCTTAGTTGTTTCATGCATCAGCATAACATCTGCAATGTGTCACAGCAATGATGGAATGAAGTGGAAGAAATAGTGCATATATTTGGCTATGGTTTTTTAGGGTGGAGGAGAGCCCATCCTTAACAAATCATATGTTGAAATAATTGAAAAAAAGAACCCCAAAAAGCTGAGGAGGATGGATTCTGAGTGCCGTACTAGTGTGGCCTTTCTCTCTTTGGCCAAGCTTGGAATGAAATCTAATTGAAGATTTGTGAATCTTTTATTACCTCTTCGAAGGTCACCCTATTATAAAAAATAATAATAATGTGGTCCATCAATTGTAAACATGGGCATGATTGCAAGCATGGAGAATAATTTGAAGCACTCTTATCCCATGCCGATTTTATTTTGGATCCTTTCAAATACAAATTTGTAAAGAGCATCTTATAGAAAAGATGATGAATAAATTGAATTGTGTATTTCCCTGGCCGCAATGCTCTTGCTTATCAATTTAATCCCATCAAAAATGAAAGGATGTTATTCCCCTTAGTGATGTGTTAATCAAAATCTTTATAATGCATTCATACATATCCTCTATGTCAAAACTAAATGTTATACCACTTTCTAGACAAAGACTTGGGACAAATCACCAGATATAACACGTTACTATTAAGATCCAATAATTTAGATTAATAGGTTTGTTGATACACAGCCTTAACAGAGATCAGGATGTTTTGAGAAGTTGAGAGGAAGCACCAAAAAATGGTTGTCATGAGTCCCCTCCCCCAAACGGGGCATCTTGGGGTTATTTAAATCGTGGGTTAACCATGGGTTTTCGTGTCGGATCATCGGGCTATTACATATTCAATTATAATTGTATAACAAGGTTAAATTCTATTATTAATCTTGTATTATGTATAAGTTGTGTATTCAGTTTATGTTCTCCAATTTAATGTCATCAAATTCATTAACTAAAATATCATGACTTTTCTGTGAGTATGACATGGAAATAATAACCTAACATACCACTACACATATGATAATATGACTGAAATTTTAAAATTATGCATATTATAGGGACTAAATCAATAAGTCATGAATATTATAGAAACCGTTCTTAAACTATTCCCACATGTGATTAATTACATTGTACCAGCAAATTACTACTTACTATATATGTCGATATTAGTCAGTCCAAGGACACGATTATATGGTCAATAATATGGCATTTTGGATGGTACAAATTTGAAACTTCAAAAAGTTTGTTGGGTGCTTCAAATAAATCGATAAAAGCCAAGCAAGTTTCTTTATGGATTTAGGTCAAAGACTGCCTATAATTAGTATCCTCAATTTCTTGATATTACAAAATCTCGGGGTCGACAAAATTAAGCCATGGAAAATGGTGGTAATAGTTAAATTGAAATGCGACATGCACCAAATTTGATGCAATTATATTAAATACCAGACAAGAGATACTGCCTCAATTTATTGTTTGACGTCGAAAGAGATGTTGGAATTTGCACCCCCGCCTGGTTTAATGTGGTATGTGGGGGTGGTTTGGGGTTAATTACTTCCGTTTCTAATATAGAGTGTGGGTAGGGTTCTTCATATAGAGAAGGTATCAATTGCAGATAAAAGTAGTAATGGGATGATAATTATTTGGAGTGATTTTTTATTTTGAAAAGTGGATGTGGGGTGAGGTGAGATGGGATGAGTTGGATTTTTCCTTTTAGATCGTGGGTATAGAATAGTTATGGCAATTGTCTGCTCTGTGTTAACTTACTCCACTAGATCAAATTTCGATCTGTTTTATTTGGAGTGATTTTTTATTTTGAAAAGTGAATGTGGGGTGAGGTGAGATGAGATGGGATGGGTTGGATTTTAACTTTTATATCATGGGTAGTAATTGCCTGCTCTGTGTTGACTCACTCCACTATATTAAATTCCGATCCGTTTTATTTGGAGTGATTTTTTAGTTTGAAAAGTGGATGTGGAGTTGAGGTGAGATGGGATGGGTTGGATTTTTCCATTTAGATCATGGGGATAGAGCGGTTATGGTAATTGCCTACTCCGTATTGACTCGCTCCACTATATCAAATTCTCATTTAATTCTTGTATATATTGGGACCGAGACTTTTTTTTAAATGTGTTTTAAGTCCTTGTATTTTTAATATATTTGAAATTTAGTCTTTTATTTTTATTTTAATAAATATAGTCCTCTATTTTTAGATTTTAAAATGCAAGTTCAATTGTTAATACCGTTAAAAATCTTTTATTAAATTCAGTTCATTATTACAATGTTATTTTTAGTTACATGGCTACCAAATGAGTACTTTTGTTATTTCAAAATGTCACACCAACAAATTTAATAATGTTAACAATTAGACCTAAAATTTGAAATATGAAAAATAGAAAGATTAATTTATTGGAAATTAAATTTTAGATTTACTGAAAAGTACAGGGACTTATAGCACAATTTAACCTATTGTTAAATAAAATTTTCTACCATTTTAGCTTTAAGGAAAGAAATTAAAATGCTTTATTCACTATTTAATTTTGTGTTAAAAAGCATATTTGCCATTAAGTGAATATTAAAATTTGTCACTATAATTTATTTTAATTGATGTTTTCCATCATACTTCGAAAATTTAGGTAAATTTATCAATTAATTTTTGATTAAATTTTTCCACTAAACTTTGAATTTTATTGAAATTTCACCAACATTGATTTTTTAATTAAATTTTACTACTCAATTAATTTTGATATTTGAAAACAAAATTTAACAACAAAATATTCTTTCAAATATTTTATTTTAATAGTTAACATTAAGTTAATTTATTAAATATTCAAAATTAGAGTAAACCATACAAATAGTCACTCAAATATCAAATATTCTCATTTTAGGCACCCAAAATACAAAGTTTACAATTTAAGCACCCACTTTATATAGTTTGTTCATTTTGGTCAGTCCCCTTACAAACTCTAACAGAAATCTTATATGGTATTTTTTTGACACACAGACCAATCATTGGATGCCACATGACACAATTTACCATGTCATAAGTGTTGCGTACGACTTTAAAGGACTAAAATATAATTTGCCCAATACTAATTAATAACCAAAATAAAAAAACAATAATTAAATAGTTGAAAAGAACTCAGAAATCCAACCTCATCCTCTTCCTCAAATTTTAATTTAGAATTTTTTTTTTCTACAGCTGATGTTGATTACTATTTCACTAACTGAACCCAAATTATCCTTAATCTCACTAATAATTTTAGTTTTAAAAATTAGAAGACATTTTATAATGTATTTGTGTAATTAAATCCTTCAAGGACTAAAATTTGAAAATATTACAACACTGAAAAGAAAGTCTTCATTTGCTATAAAATAAGAAATCTGCCTGAATTCTAATAAGACCTTAAAATCCAGCTAACTCACTCTTGTTTGTTACGAAAGAAAAAAAAAAGGTAAACTACAAAAATAGTCACTTTTGTTTGCCTTAGATTACATATTAGTCACTTATGTTTGAAATGTTACGTTTTAGTCACTTACGTTATCGTTTTGTTACGAAGTGGCCACTTTACTGTTAAGCTCCGTTACCTCCCTAACGGCGGTCCTACATGGCAGTCCAAATTAAATTTATTTAATTAAAAACTCATTTTCATCCATGCAATTGGACACCCTAATTTGCATTTAAAACTCATTTAGACTGTCACGTAGGGCTGTCGTTAGGGAAGTAATGGAGTTTAACAGTAGAGTGACCACTTCATAATAAAATAATAACTTAAATAACTAATATATAATCTGGGGCAAACAAAAGTAACTATTTTTATAGTTTACCCCAAAAAAAGAAAAACAAATCTAAGGGAAAAAATAGTCATAATTTTCTCAAAATGTGCAATGAAATAGAACTTTCTCAGCATTAACAGATCGCATGATCTATGGTGAAAGAACCCATTATTGACAAATATGGAATTTTCATCAAAATGGGAATTAGTGAATTACCAGATGGGAAATGGTCCAATCCAACAGTAGGCGAACTCGTTGCTGAAGTAACCGCAGCAGCAACACCTTCACTAATCTGATCATCACATGTTCGAAATCAAATTCTAAGTTCAAATTTGAGGAAGAAGAAGAAGTTTGGATGTTTGGGTTTTTTTTTTCCAATCTTTTCTTTTATTTTGATTAATAATTAGTATTGAGAAAATTACATTTTAGTCCTTTAAAGTGGTATGTAACACTTATAATATGGTAAATTGTGTCATGCGGCATCCAATGATTGGTCCACGTGTCAAAAAAATGCTATATAAGATTTTTACTAGAGTTTGTAACGAGAGTAACCAAAATGAATGAACGTGGGTGTCTAAATTGTAAAATTTTTATTTTAGATGCCTAAAATGAGAATTTTTTATAATTGGGAGTTTACCTAAAAATTAATAAATTAAAGACTTGAAAAATAAAAATATATATGTATAAAGTAAAATAAGTTTATTTCTGTGTAAAATAATTGTTTCTATTAATTTTAATATTATAGTAATAAACTTATTATCGTAAGTAAGTCTGAAAATTATTTTAGGATTGAAATTAAATTATAATTTTATAATAATAAAAATATAATTTCACTATTTTAATAGAATATATCTTTATAATTTTAAATGATTAAATTAAATTTTATCATTTTTAAGAAAGTCAAAATATAAATTTATTACTATTAAATTACAATTTAAAAACTTTAAAAGATTTAAATGAAATTTTTTTATTTTAGGAGAGTCCCTAGCTAGCCCCTGCTTATTATGGTCAACTATTAAACTAAGATACAAAATTGATTGAAAAAGAAAAACTAGGATATAAAATAATTTTTATTAAGTGTTTGAATTATTACATAATAGTAATTAATTTGGTTACCGACATGACATGTCGACTGATAAGACTGCTTGATTTTGAAATATTCCTCATTTTCTCCACAAACTTTCTTGATCTTTCTAATCAATTTTCTAGCACATTTTTATGGTAATAAATAATCACATGCTTAAATATATAATTAGGGTAAAGTTCAAACAATAAACGCGATTAGCATAATTCGAACTTAAATCACACCTGAAGCGGTGAACACTGTTGATTTATTAGGCCATCACATGGGGTTTTGAAATTATATTGAATATATGGATATTGCATGTAATTGTTGAATTCGAAACTTAATATTCAATAATGATAGACTCTTCGATGCTATTTAACTTTTTTTTATATTTATTTTTTTATATAATATCTAAAACTATTCATAGTTCCTCCTAAATCCATAAATAGGAGGATAATGCACTGTAACGCACTCAAACTCACGTCCTCCTATATTGGCAATAATACACATGTCAATTAAACTAAGATTCAATTGGATGATACTATTTAACTTTTATATTGGCTTTATATATATAAATTTAGATTTTTTTTCTTTATACTTTGAGAAATAGGTGGAATATAATTTACTTCATATTTATTTTAACTTTTGATTTTTTTTCTTTATACAAAATTAATTTTAATTATTTGTACATATTTATTTTCCTTTATAAGTGAAATTTTACTTATAAACTTCTTTTGAAAAAAAGCCAAAATAATAATAAATGCAGTTACTATTACGTAACCGACATTCGACCAATCAGACGGCTTGGATGCGATTTTGGATCCGTCTCAGAACTCTCTCGATCTCCACCACCAGGTTAGCGACACGTGTTCGATCCAGCTGTGCTGTGAAGGTGATTATTACCACCTGATTGTATCATGCCCACACTGATTTTGATGTTAAGAGTCTCACATATTTGGCCTTATTCTCTTTTTACTTCCTCTACTATGCTCAGATTTCAGATTTGATTTTTTTCTTTTAATTTTGGTACAATTTGGTCACTCTTATTTTATACGATTGTTAGTTTTTTTTTTATAAAATTGGTAAAATCATTATTTTTCTTCTATTAAAGTGATTTTTATTTTTATTTTTATTTTATTTTATTTGATCACACATCAAGGCCACATGGACATCCAATCAATTATTTTTCAATTAAAAACAAATTTATATGTCAGCCCAATTATTGAGCTGTAACAATTAAAAGTGTTACTAATTTTAATTTACTAATAACATTATAAAAACTAAGGGACAAAAATACTAAATCAAAATAGAGAGATTATATATTAAAATTTCAATATAGTAGAGGGACTATAACCAGAATTAGACCAATATGTTTCTATGAGAAATTCTACCGACCCGTTGCCCATCCACGCTACACTCGAGAAGGTTCCACGTTTGCTTTTGCGCGTGCTATTGGGTCCCACTCCAGATATGTGACAGACGTGGCATGGACCCCGGCTGATCTGGTTGTTTAACGAGAAGATCATAACGGAACGACCGGCCACCGCCGAGTTAATCGATTGAGCTCACTGAGCTGCCCGAGATTGATTTTCTTTTATTCGATTATTTTCAAATTTTCATTTTAATTGATTAAGTTTGTATTAATGAAATATTTTTTTTAGAAAAATAAATGAAAAAAATTAAATTAAAAAAATCAGTGTAAAATTTAATTAATTACTAGTAAATAATTGATTATCACTGATTCATCAAAATAATCATTACCACTGATTAAATGCAATGACAACATATTGAATATTCAAACATATGTTTTTTTATAGGCGTCATGTTATCGGGCCAAAGAGAGTGGCTCAAAAGACCTCAACTCTTGGCACCCATTCTTGACTTCTTAAATTTTGCTTAACCCACTCTAAGAGGTTGACTAAGAAGAAGTGTTATTGATGATCTTTGGGCACCATGTTCAACCAAACTTCTTTAGTAGCCTGACAGCGCCTAACGACATGCAATATATCTTTTGTATTATGGTGGCACACTATACAAGAAGCATTTTGGCCAATTCCCCTTCACAAGTGCTCAAGGTTAGTAAGCAATCGTTGCCTATAAATACTTTGTACTCTAATTTAATCGATTTTTATCTTTAATTTTCAAATTTTGAAATTTTGGCTTTAACCCAAAGAGTAGCACTTAAATTCGTTAGGTTAAATTCTGTTATTAATCTCATATTACGCATAAGTTATAAATTTAATCCATATTCTCCAAATTAATTTAATCTTTATATTTTTCAAAATTTGAAGTTTCAATCCTAACTCAAAATGTCAACAATTAAATTCGCTAACTATAATAACTTGACATTTTTATATCATATATATGTATACAGCAAGTTGAGACGAAATTAAACATATGATAATACGTATACAATACTGAAATAAGTAGATTTAATTTAATGAACTTAATGGTTATTATTAAGATCATGATTGATATTTTAAATTTTGAAAAATATAAAAATTAAAGATAATCGAACTGAAATATAATGACTAAATCCGTAACTAAGGTAGTAAGAAAAGCAAACAAACATATGTGAAGACAAAGATAAGGTTAGTACCGACCGACCAATAAGATATGGAATTTACATCATTCTTTAAACGGAATTTATATCTCTTATTTTTTTTTTTTTTGGAATTTTTTTATAAATATTGTGAGGCAAATATCAATTGATTTTATATAAACAAGATAAGAGAAGCATATAACACTTTTCATTGTTGGGTTTTGGTAATATGATTCTGTACGCAACCGTACATGAAAAGGGGAAAAAACAAAAGTTAATTTGGTGGTATTTGTCATTATCAATCCGTTACTCGGTTATTCGATTGAGACCGATCCGATTTTTTTTATAGTTCGTTCATGTGAGTCTGCACGCGGAGGGATCGCACCATCATGCAAGTGAACCCATGTGATAGCTAGATAAATTCGTATTTTTCTTATCAGGAATAAAGTTGATGTGCTGAATTCAAACTCTTACAAAAATGGACTAAATTGGAACAAAAAGCAAAGAGGATGACTTGATTGAAAGATTGAAGATTCAAATATGACTGAATAAGGATTGAAGGATTGAAGATTTTTTTTAAAAGTGGCTGGAGGATAAAGATTGAAGGATTTTTTATATTGTTACAACTCTGTAATTAGTTTAAATTCAGAATTATTTAGTGATAATATTGAGGAAAAATCTAGCTAAATTTTAACACTAAAAATATATATAAATACCTAGTGGCTACAACCAATTGAACACACTTGAACTTTGGTATTTAATAATTTTTTTCATGATATATTCTGCCATTTCAATTTTTTCTTTCTTTTATTTTCAACCTTTTGGTTTAATTCCTTCCAAGGCCTTTTTTCTTTCCACTTTCCACAATTTCACAAAACCACTTTCCAAAGCATGATTTTTTTCATGATTAATTAAATCCTTTTTAACTTTAGCCGGTTATCACTTCGACAAAGTAACTGTGAGATATAAACTCACACTAAATACTTTACAATTTCGTATTTGCTATCTCTCCGGTATATGGGATAGAACAAATTCATCCCTCAAAGTTGATTCAATTTCAATTCAAAAAGTGCGCGTTGGGTTGGAATCGTTTGGCGTACAATTGGGAAGTTGAGTCGGTGGTGCTGTATTCAAAATCCCGCGAACAAATTGACGTGTTCAATTGGAAAAAAGCTAGTTGGATTCGGTCAAGGGAGACAGTAATCGAATTTAAACGACCCACACGGTTGAGGCCGTTAATTCAAGTTGAGCTTTTCAGATCGCAAGGTTGTCGAAATCTTAAATTAAGGGTACGTGCCATGTGGTTGGAATTTTGAGAAGGGTCAATTTGCAAGTGATACCGGGATCAACTACGAGAGGAAGAGTTGGCAGTTTGAGGGATCCTTGATTGCTATAATCAGCTTATCGATTGGAAGGAAAATTCTATTTCAAGGATCCATTCAAGATTAGAGTACACTGAGGCTAAGGCTAAGCTTAAAAAATATTTATTTTATTTTCTTACATTTATTTTTTCATTTTTGAATCTATTTTTATTTTATTTTATTTTTCGTATCTCCTTATTTTATTATCTTAATCAATTTAAAACCCCCATTTTTATTTTTTAGCATTGCAACCCATTGGTTGTGGGCACGTCTATTACCACGACAACAATTCTAGTCACGAGAAAAAGGTGAAATTAGACAACTCGTCCTTGTGGATTCGACCCTACTACTCTATATTTCAATTTACTGTTATTTTGTCGTAGGAATTTATATTTGGTGGTTTCGATGCCCATCACCATGTCTAGTGAACACATGTTAATTTTAGAATACGGTATGTGTTGGCATGCATGGAGACCTATATAAGACGTCACATCTAGGAATTGTATCATATAAATAGAAAAATAGCCTATTTGAAAGACAGACACACAAAAACACTCAACAAGTTGAATATTTTTAAGCAAAATTTTGTGTTTGGATCTTGTAAGTACGTACAAAGAATAGTATTAAAAAATTTATGTCTGTAAATGAGATTCGATCCAACTTAATCTAGGACTTAATTAGGATTCTCATGATTACTAAACATGAAAAGATTTCAAATTAAAAAAATTAATGTAATTTTTAACCCTTAAATTTAAAAATTATAAAAATATGATAATATGATACAAATCCTGACAAGAATTCCACTAATATTAAAACCCTAAAAAGAAATCAACCTTAAATCTTTTAAAAGAAGAAATGGAAATATTCATGATTAAATAAAATGGTCGAATATTTTATATTTTTAATTGAACTAAGGAGTTCACTGTTATCGGTATCTGAAGGAATATTCAAAATAATATTTCCAAAAGTAAAAGCAAAAGAGAAACAAAATGATATAAAATACTTATTTAGTAGCCATGTATTTTGAAGTTTTTCTTTCTTTTTCTAAATTTAAAAATCAAATTTTGTTGATGTGCTTCAGGTTTGTCGAAAGTGCATTTTGTCTAATAAATAATTAAAACTTATATATTATGAGGTTAAGTCCAATGATGTACAAATTCTTTAGTTTTTTCGATTTTACTTTATTTAAATACTTTAAAATGTTTTACTTTGTAAACTTATTAATGATCGTAAAATCTTAATCGAGAAAGATCATAATTTATTGGGGATCCAATCCTCTGATAATTTGTTAAAAATAAAACTTTATTCATCTATGGTACTCATCCTAGTATGTTAAAATATTAATTTGTTGGTGTTGAGATTAAACAAGCCGGAGATGACTACGGTGTCAAGCGATTCAACTTGCTAAAGGTAAGATGGAGAATCGTTGGTTTTGGTGATCAAGTTATAACAGTGATAGAGTTGGAAGGAGGAGAAAGGATCAAAGACAGAGAGTCCCTTTTCGATTAGGACTAAGGGTTTATATACCCTTAATTCTGATCCCGAGATGTCACGTGTCTTCTTCTCATACGTAAGTTAAAAGGCGAGTTCATCAAGCAGTTGACCACCAAAGGTTTAGGTAAGGTAATAATTAAACATGCTGTCAACCATGATAATTGGGTATGGTTACTTGATAGAAAATTAATTGATACCATCTTTTGAATTTATTTGGTCAGAGGTGTTGACTTTTTTTGGTAGGCAATTGTGTGGTTGAATACTTGTATATGGTTGTAGTAAATTTTTAGAGCAGAGCTTAAAATTTTCTCTCAAGAAGTCTCAATCAAAGTTTTCTTTTTTCCAAATAGTAATAGATTAATCTAGATACTCTGTTCAACACAGTAAAAAAAACAAAAGTGATGGTCGTATTTATTTATATCTAAAAGGTAAATCTTAAAATTACACGTAAAGAAATTTTACATTAATGATTGAGATGAAAAATATCGAATTATAAGATTTCTGCCCTTCAATATTAATTATTAATTTGATGTAATTATACATATAAAATTTTATTTTAATTTAAATATACGTTGTTGTTTTTATTCTTGTTAAATATAAATTTTGCATAGGCAATATGAAAATGTGAAAATGATATTACGTGAAAAGCGATAATTTTTTTTGTTCATACGTGAAAAGCGATGTTAATGATTTTCGAATATTGAAATAAAATTAAAATTTTATGTATATTAGAAATTTATTAAATCAAATGAATTGGAATGTGATAATACGTTTCTGGTCAAGTTGTTTTTAGCTAAATGGTATACCGATAATAGATTAGTGGAGTTATGCTTAGTACATCAGCTTCTAAGCAGGAATTGGAATATAAAGAGTCAATACATCCCGAGATCTTTCAATAAAATGGCTGATTATATGGCAAAAGGTACTATACGTAGGCTCGCACTTCTACAATAGTTTGAGGAGCCATCATCTTATATGGTTAATTTATTGTTTTCATGTGGATTTAATTTGAAGATTTAATATAATTATTTTGTGCTGTCTTTTTTTTACCAAAAAATATTTAGCGATTGTACAGTAAATTTAAATATTTACTATTTAAATATTCATTATATGTATATTAAGAAGAAGAATTGATATTATAAATAATTAATGTCACTTACATGTTGTGTTCATTATATGCATTTGCGTACCTATGGTCATGCACATGTACACAGTAAGCTACGCTAAACGACATTTGTTTTTCTTCTGAGGGAAGCTAAACGACATTATTAATTTTAATTTTATGACTACTTCGTTTTCAACCCATCTCGTAAGTTCAGCCCGTATGAATAACCCTAAATAATAATTTAATAATTAGAATTTAATCGGAGATATTAGTGTAAGAATAATTTATTTTCATATTAAATGAAGGGTCATTTAAGTTAAAACCCAAATCAATTAGTATAAAATTAATGCTTAAAACTGATGTCTAATTATAAATTTCTTTGTTTTTTTTTTTTTACTTCATGAAAGTAAAGAAGTTAATTTTATACTTTATGAAAACCGAAAAGTAATTTAATTGTTAAATCACTGATCTAAAAATCAACAAGTCAACAATTAATATACATAAAATTAACAGAATTAATTGTTCAATCAAATTAACAAGAATCAACAGTTTAATTAGTTCCTAACTTCTCAATTTTTGTAAAGTGTGAAATTAAATTCTAACAAATTAAAGTAATAAAGTAGTAGGAATAACTTTTAAATTCTTGTAAAGTTAAAAGGATGAAATTCAGAATCAAATTGAAGCACCAATAAAGAGTTGGTAAAGCCTTGAAATGCATGAATGTTAAATAAGAATAATAATAATTCAATCATCTCATAAATGACTATTGACTTTCTTCAATGAGAAGTAATTCAAAAAATATTAGTTCTACAAAATCTTCCCCAAGATTTGCTAGTCAACCTCAGCCTCTCCTTCAGTTCTTTACGTGATTTGTTTTTATTTATTTATTTATATTTGATTTATTTTTGGTATAAAAATTTATATGATCAGTCAATTACATGATATTATCTTGCAAATAAAAATAAAAATTTTAAAGTGACAAAAGATAAATTCCATTCTCTGTGAATCAAAACAGACTCTACAAATGAAATACAAAGAGCTGTTAAGAAGTGCTCAAGAAAGCCAGCCAAAGTTACAGCAAATGCTTCATTAAAAAAATTAATAAAAAGCAATATATTATGGATTTGTAATGCACTAACTTTGTATAATCATAATAACCTATCTATGAATCACAAGATGCCACGTATTAAAAAATATATAATAATTATATTTATTTTCAAAAGTATTAATTAATTTACTGATGGGTGTTATAATATAACTCATTGACCGTTTATGAACTTATACAACATCCGTTTATGTAGTTTTAGGTATATAATTACTCTATCTATACATCAATGATCAAATATTTTTTGGAGGGTGAATTCATATGTCAATTCCATTTGAGTAATTTCTAGGAGTCTTTCTTTTTCAACTTGAAAAATGAGGTGATTACGGTAAATAACTAGCTAGAGCTTGTTAGTAATATATACAATGGTCACTATAACAAATCAAACTAGTAAAAGCCTAGTTATATAGAGCAACCACAGGTAATTAATTTGTCCCTACCAAACTTTAGCCATACATATATGCCAACTCTATATAAACCCCCAAACCCCCTCACCTTCTCAACCTCAAAGCCAAAAGCATTGTGCACCATTTTCACTAAGCCTTCGATTTTTATTTTCCTATAACCTATTTCTAGCTGCAACATCAAATTCTCATTGGCTAAAGAGAGAAATTAAGGAAAGGATAAGACAAGGGGAGAGAAATAGAGGGGGGGAGAGACTACATTATTTCTTTTTTTGCAATGGAAACTATTGTTTTTATTATACTATACGTGATTCTCTTTCTCTCAACTCTTCTTTCATATCCATTTCTTAGGAAGCAAAAAAGAGGGTTTCCTATAGAAAGGTATAAGCTTCCACCAGGTTCAATGGGTTGGCCATATATTGGAGAAACTCTTCAACTTTACTCTCAAGACCCAAATATCTTCTTTCTTACAAAACAGAAAAGGTTATTGCTGTTTCTTACCTGGCATTCTTGTTGTTATTGTTGCTGTTCAATTTCCCTTTGTCTAGTATACTGAACTTGGATGGTGCTGCCATTGTTTGTTTCCTTTGTGATGTTCAGATACGGAGAAATATTCAAAACGCAAATACTCGGTTGTCCTTGTGTCATGTTGGCTAGCCCTGAAGCCGCGAGGTTCGTGCTGGTGACTCATGCTCACTTGTTCAAACCAACTTACCCCAAAAGCAAGGAGATGATGATTGGCCCTTGGGCGCTCTTCTTTCACCAGGGTGAATACCACACTCGGCTAAGGAAGTTGGTTCAATACTCACTAGCACCTGATACCATCAGGAAGCTAATTCCTGATATTGAACACATAGCTCTTTCTGCCTTGGACTCATGGGCTGCCTCTGGACAAGTTATAAACACCTTTTATGAGATGAAGAAGGTATATAAATATATGCACATGTATGTGTTTAAAAGACAAGATTTGATTAGACCACATCTTTAAACATGTTTCTAATGTGTTTAAAGGGTTTTCTTTCTCTCCTTTGACTTACCTAAATTACTTAATGGAGGACTTGTCTGGTTTTGTTGTCCTATAGTACTCTTCACTTTTCCTACATTGGAATCCCTTTAGAATTTTGTTTTTCTTTTTATTGAAGCTGGCTTTTTGACATGTTTCAATGTCATGTGAATTCCACTTAGGTGTTGGATCATGATTTTCTAACATGTGGATTTCCTTGACTCTCTACAGTTCTCTTTCGACGTCGGCATTCTTTCCATATTTGGTCACTTAGATGGAGGCTACAAGGAGAAGTTGGAGGAGAACTACAGGATAGTGGATAAAGGTTACAACTCTTTTCCTACAAAAATTCCTGGGAGTGCACATCACAAAGCACTCCAGGTAAGAACATGTCATTTCTCCTTATCATAGAAACATATGTTCATGTATGTATGTATGTATGTATGTATGTATGTATGTATGTATGTATGTATGTATGTATGTGATCACATGGATGCAAGTCTGATTTATTAACTTTTTTGTTTTTTTCCCCTTATTCAAAGGCAAGGAAAAGGCTGAATCAGATTCTAAGTGAAATAATTCGTGAGAGAAAGGAGAAAAGGCTGGTAGAAAAGGATCTTTTGGGCCATCTGTTGAACTTCAAAGATGAAAAGGGGGAAACTTTGACTGAAGATCAAATTGCTGATAACGTCATTGGGATACTTTTTGCTGCACAGGACACTACAGCCAGTTTTATAACATGGATTCTCAAATTCCTCCATGATGACCCCAAGCTTCTAGAAGCAGTTAAGGTAAATCATTCTAGCATGACAATTCAAGACTACTTAACAAATTTATCATCCGAGAATTGAATTTTTTTTTTCTCACTTCATGGTTCTCAAAATCATTGCAGGCAGAGCAAAAGGCGATATATGAGTCGAACAATGGAGGGAAGGAGCGTCTAACATGGGCACAGACAAGGAAAATGACTCTTACATATAGGGTATGAACTGTGTTTCAAAGTCATAAATGTTTGTTTCAAGAAAAGAAAATTTTCAAGAAACCTCTAATCTTTTGGGAAATTTCAGGTTTTACTAGAGGGTTTGAGGATGGCAAGCATCATATCTTTCACATTCAGGGAAGCAGTAGTTGATGTGGAGTATAAGGGTAAATAAATTAAAGGCTTAACTGGAATATTCTTTTATATTTATTTGGTTTAAAGGGGTTTTAATTAATTACTGTTGTTTCAACTTTTAAATGTACAGGATACCTAATACCCAAGGGTTGGAAAGTGATGCCATTGTTCAGGAATATTCATCATAATCCAGAATTCTTTTCTGATCCTCATGATTTTGATCCATCTAGATTTGAGGTGGTTACTGTTTTGCTTATGAAGATTATAACAATTTTCT
Source organism: Gossypium raimondii (assembly GCF_025698545.1). NCBI lineage: Eukaryota > Viridiplantae > Streptophyta > Magnoliopsida > Malvales > Malvaceae > Gossypium > Gossypium raimondii. Next base: position 3,878,912 of record NC_068577.1, on the reverse strand, counting down.
ACCAGTTTTACTACACTGACAAATAGACATATGTACACATACAAGCAGCACAATCGGAACTTACTATTTTTGCTTTTCTGGAAATGGATTTAAGCAGGTAGCTCCAAAACCAAATACCTTCATGCCGTTTGGCAACGGTGTTCATGCTTGTCCAGGCAACGAGCTAGCCAAGCTGGAGGCTCTCATTTTGATCCATCATCTAGTAACAAAATTCAGGTATATTTCACTATGAATTCTAGTGTTACAAAATAAGGGAGAAGGATTGTTGCAGAAATTCACTTAAAAATTTTTTTTTAAAAGACTAAAGAAATAATTTTAAATAATAGCTAGATATGTGAAGATATATTGAATTTGGATATATGCAAAATGAAGTAGATGAAGATAACATATTTGAATATCCGAAATACAAAAATTAAAGCAATAAAATAATAGATATTCAAACCCACTGCAAATAGTAAATTTAATATTCTATCTGAATTCACAAAAGAACAGACCAAATACGGAAATCTGTTTCGTTTAGTATCCATTGCCATTTCTAACCTAATCAAGAAGTTTATGTTTAGTTGCTAAAAGAATTTAGACTAGTCCCTTTCTAATTGGGCGTGTGGTTATCTTTTATTTGCAGGTGGGAGGTGGTGGGTTCTGAAAGTGGGATCCAATATGGCCCATTCCCAGTCCCTCAACAAGGACTCCCTGCCAGATTTTGGAAACAATCCAGCTGTCCTTCTTAAAACATGTGCCCTTAAGTTATAAATTTGGGAAAGAAGCCCATCCACCAATGCAGCAACCACAACTTTTCTGCTCCCTAACAAAACCCTGCTATTTTTCATCTGGGGTTTCTACAATCATCTCATCTTTCACCTGGATTTATACTATAATTATTAACTTCTTGTTATTTTTGCAGCTAGTAACTGTTAAATTTTCTTTAAAATATGTATGTATATTATCAATTATAATAAAAATATATTAATGGGGAAAAAATTCCCCAATATAAGCACTTCCTTGTTTTTTTATTAAATATTTAATCAACTCAGCCATCTTTATCCAATTAATTCTTAACTTTAATTTGATTTAATTGTTCCTTATTTACTAATGTTATATCTCAGTACAAATCATTAACACTTTTAGAAATTTTCATTAATGTTTTGATGTATAAATTTCTTTTAAAGGATCGAATCCTGGATTTTTTCTTAAAATGAAAAATTAGTAAATAATGATGATTTTGATAATCATAATTTTACCTTTTCTTTTAGAAAAACATCACATTAACTAACTAAACTTTTTATTGTTATTAGTTATTTAGAATAAGGTATAACATGGAGAACCAAATTGTATCATTTCAAACTCACCTCTAAAAACCTTTGACAATATTTTAAAAATCGGGTCGATGGTCAAATTGATTAGACTATTGATTCTCATTGCAATCAATTCGACTATCGATCCAATAATAATTAAATAAACAATTTAAAATTTATAAAAATATTTTAATAATTTATAAACAGGTTCAATCATCAATTTTTGTCTTATTTCTAATTTTTTACTAGTTTTAAACGATTCACTCAAAAATCGATTCAATCCCTTTATTCAAACTAATATATTGATAAATTCCTAATCTAATCGATCCAACCAACCGAACCATCTTGTTCTACCACTGCTCTTTGCCTCTTTATACAAGTTTTAACTAGTAATAAATAGGGATATTAACAGGACATATGGGAAGTTTTCAAGGCACCACCATCAACTGAATATGAGACATGTGTAACATGTGCATACTGATGATTTCACGTGGCAATCTGCAGAAGTGGGCATACTATAGCCCACGTGTCTATTCATGGTCGTCTGAGAAATCAGAGGTGCCCTTGGCTGAAGGGCTCATACTATCCTTATATCGGTGACTAGTGTGGAAGGTAGAGCCCTATATAGAATAAAGTACGTTACAGCCAGGCTTGTAATGGTATGCAAATAAGCTTACCTATATGTCTTTCAACTTTGAAGCCCCGGTGACTTTGGCGGTGGCCCCAATGCCTGATTAGGCCCGAATCTGCTTACGAATGAGGGCAGTCTTACTGGAATGACCTAAGAAACAAAAGCAATGCAGTAAGCACCGATACAAAATATTAGTCCCCTCAGTTCCAACCAGCTTTCCCTTCAATCAATGTTAGTTGCTTAAGAAAACACGATTCTATGATTTTTTTTTTTTTTCAAAACTCATATCAGTAAATGATACCCTATAGGAACGTCAGTACGATGGAAGGAATGCTCGAATACAATTTGCAAACGACTAGAGAAACCGAGAAAGATCAGAATACTTTGACGCTTTGGTAAGAAAAAAACATATCAAATTTCTCAAAGGTTGTAGAGATCACGAACAGACAAAAGTAAAAATGCAAACTACAGTGTTCAAAAACAAATTGTAAACCTCGAAATTTGAGGTAAAACCATCTGAAACAATAAGACTTTTTCTGGAAAAATGAAAAAGCAGAGTCAAAAGGCAAAATAACAGTACCAAAAACATAAGACTTCTTATTTTCCAGTAAGGTATCTGTGCCGACTACCTAATATTAAAGGCACATATGGACATGAGTATGCTGTATAAGATATGATACTCCAAACATATGGTAATTTTGTTATACTCATGTCAAAGATTTACCTATATCCGGATAACATAGGTTCAATCAATTATCTCCAAGGACAAAGCACATTGCATAACAGTGCAAGTTCAGAACAAACAGCTGAGGGACCACATGAAAGTAGGACGGTATCACACATGTTATACACCTGTGCGGCAAGTATAATTTTAATCAACAAAAAGTACTTTCTACCTAGTTGAGATGAACCCAAAAGAATACCAGTAAAAGATCATACATACATACATACATACATACATACATACATACATATCTGAAAAAGTAACAGGTTATTATATAATCTTACTTCAACCATCTTCTCATTATACCCAATATAATGTAACCATCTTCATCCCTTAAACAGGGCCATCTTATAAAAAACATGATAAGTAACACAACTATCAGTTGCCAGTCACCAAATCATAGCAACACCATGCCATGATCTGTTACAGTGGATCCTATTAAAATCATTAGTCAATCATACTGCTACAGGTGTACATTTATTCACATGGAACCATCAAAATCATGACCATAAGTTTGGATTAAAACATTTCCATCCTCATAATCATTCACAAACACATGTGTGCCACCTGCTGCTCGATCACATACTGGCACTATGTTTAGATAAACTGCTTATCACAACAGAAATATTGACTATGGATAAATTTTCGAGACCAACATTATTACAAAATGGGAGGGTAAAACTCAAGATGTTGATTAACTTTTTAATTATCATCACAGCCATGAGCATGGTATCACTTCTGAATCCAGGAAAATAACTGCCTGCATATTTCACCAGAAATTCTAATAATGTGTATGATATCCACAGAAATGTTGTATTGATTGCTAATAACACTGCATTATGAAAGCCCCAACTCCCATTTAGAGTAATCACAGAAATAAATGGCGAGGAAGTTCATTATAAGAATGATACTGACAGTTTGAGAATTCTCAATCGATCTACTCCTATAGCCAGTATAGCCATACTTTTCAACTGGCTTCATCCCCTTTGAACAAAAAAAAAAAACATACAGTTAGGTTTTAATAATTTAAATATTGCAAGTTTTATCATAATCCATTGCAACTATAGCCACACTTATCAACCAACATCATCCCATTGTTAAGGGATAATCCCATTAGGTTTGATTATTTAAGTATATCACGTCATTGTTGAAAAATTATTATAACAAAAAATTTCTTGCCCAAAAACAGAAAATGACCCTTCAAACTATCCGAATTAAATTGCTAATCCACATTAATGTGAATGAACCTTTGAGCACCAACAGACGAATTTGGAAAGAGAAACAAAATTATCCATTAATATTACCAGGTTTGCCTTTTCCCTTTACTTACTCAAATGCCCCAAGTAGCCTTCTGTCCTGTCCATTTCAGACCTACCCAGCTTTCCTAAACATCATGACAGCATCAACAACTTTCAATGTTGTAGCAATCTAATGTCGGCATATACGTTTAGATATTGCATTCATATAACAAAAGTGCATGTCTTTGTATCCACGCAAAGGGAGACTTCAAATCAGGACCCTAATTATGTAAAGAGCATGGGAAAAAAGGAATAATCAGTCTTGTGTTATGAATTCCTATTTACAGAACTATCACAAACCTCAAGATTAATCACCGTGATCTATGATTTTCATCTGTTGGACACCTTTTGCTGTAATCTGGTTTTCCAGACTTGGTACGGCAATGAAATACCTTTCAATTTTTGAAACAATCAAAAGCTTTTGGTTGAATAAAAATGATAAACCAGGATATCTAGATCTTATAAGGCTATTTATACAACTGTAGAAATTCAAACATGTTTAAATATATATATCATACTTGTGACCTTTTATAATTATTCGAATAACTCAAATGAATATGAAAAGTTGATTTTAGATGGGCCAAATATTCCATTGACAAACGGCAGTGCTTGCTCATGTCTTAGAAAAGCTATAGATAAGAAAACTTGTACCAAAAGACAAACTCTTTGAAGGAAACGTGGGTAATAAGACAAGTTCCTTCACACTAGAACAATCAAATAATTCATCAGTAAAAGTATTGTATAAAGTAAATTACAGTCTGGTATGAATCATTACAACGTGTAAATTAAATCAATTAAATGTTGTTGGCAATGAAAAATGCAAGAAATATTGATAAAGCATGTAAAGTGAGAAGCACAAACATTTATAGAAACAGATGAACATGCAAGTGACGCTCTCCTTGATTCGAATTTCAGATAGTATAGAAGGAAGCTATCTGCAGAACCTGCACAGTCGAAATCCATTGAATATTTGATAAAATTCAAAGAAAACAGAGAGAGCAAATACACTCTCTAAATCAACTTGCTTTATTATCTCATGAACAAACTGTTATCAAACAAGCTGCCATTATGATGTACCAAATCGTGATAAAAAGAGCATTTCCACTACATTATCATAATTTCTCTTTTTATTTCACGTCTCAGAAATTTAGCCTTTTAGAAAGATTGAATTCAAAGATCACAATTTTTTTTAGTCTTTATCAGTAAAATGATGAGGCATTATAAAATTGATCTTCATATAGAAAAAATTCCACAAATATCAGATAAAATTTCAAAGAAAACAGAAAGAGGAAATGTACTTCCTAAAATCAACTTGATTTATTATCTCATGAACAAATTGTTATCAAACAATGAACAAAAAAAAAATTCGTTATCAAACAAATCTGTCATTCTCAAGTACGAAATCATGATATGATGGCAATGTTCATTTTCAAACATAAATTCTCTTTCTCTATTCCATATCCTAAAAGTCTAGTTCTCTAGATGCCTCGAGACAAGCATTCAATTCAATGATCTGAATTTTCATTTTTAGTCTTTATCAGTGAAATGATGGCACATATAAAGTTCAAACAAAAAACAAAAACTAAATACACTTCCTATCATCGAACGTGCTTCGTTGTCTCTTTAGCAAATATTTTACCAAACAAATCTGCAATTCTGAATGTACAAATAACGGGAAAATGAAAACTCCATCCCGCATTGTCAATCAAATTTCTCACATCACCAATCATAATTCCTTTTTTTTTTTGTTTCTCAAAATCGAGTTCCTTAGACGCGTCATGAAAAACACTAAGATCGGCATTTTCTTTTTAAGCTTTAACAAATTCGATAAACAACGAATAAATTTCGACTTCTTATCCAAAAATAAATTACAGTGAATCTTTTATATAACAAAAACAAACACAAACACAAATTGCCAACAAAATAATCATACCAGAAGTTATTCGTACTAATTATTAAATTAATCCAAGTGGATTAAAAAAAGAAGCAATACTGCAATGTATAAGAATATAAAATCAGTATCCTTACAGCATTGAAACTCGTTGATAGATACAAATCCATGGAGCCAGATTCTACGGAAGAAGAGCACGAATCATTCGACGTTATTAACGGCATGCCGTTTACAACTAATTTAGTCAAACGCCAAGTCTCGGATGTCGGATCCTGTGTTTTCCCATTTCCCCATTTTATTATTAATTATTTTCCCTTTTTTCTGTTTTTTGGACCATAGGGGTATTGGGCTTTGTAACCCAAAATTTTAATTTTTTTTTTGGATAATATCGTAAGTAACCAATGAAGTTTGATAATGGGATAAACTTGAAAATTTTTCTCGGTCCCTAAATTTTTTTGGGTCCATTTTAGTTTCTCTACTTGACAAAATTTTCAAATTTGGCCCGATACTTAGATTCTGTTAAAAATTTAAGATATGATGTCGTGGTACTCCGATATTTCATTTATATTTTTAATTTTTAGGTGATACATTGACACGATTTTAGAGTATTACGTCTTACAAAGACCAATTTGAAAAAATAAATTATCAAATTTTAAGATTAATTAAGAAAAAAGAAAATTTAGGGATTAAATTAAATTTATTTATCAATTTTATGAACGCTTTTATATGTTTAATAAATTTATCAATGTGGCACTTTTAACTTTGAAAATATTAAATGCATTCCTAACCTAAAATATGTCATTGACAAAAGTGCTCACTTATTTTTAACAAGATTTGTTTAGAAAATAATATTTAAATTTATTTTTAAAATAATAATTCTTATAATATTAAAATATCTAAAATTATATTCAATTAATATATCATTCGAAATATATTTTCAAAAATATTTCATTTCATAAATTAAAATTAAAAATATTTAAAATTTATTTCATTTGTTAAAAAATATAACATCTAAAGTTATTTTATTTACTTTTTTGAATAAAATATTATCATTAGTAACCATGAATAGCAAAAAAAATAAATGCATAGTACATATATAGTACAAGCCACAAATAAGACACTACAAATTAATGCACAAATGTCTGTAGAATAATCCTAAAAGCGGAGGAAGGCAAACCAACATATCCACAACACTAGAAGAATTCAGAGACAAATCAAGGATATATCACATTTATCAAACCACTAAAAACTGCATTCTAGCCCTGTTATCATCAAACCAACTTAACGATAAACTTTGGTCAATCAAGAAACCCTTACCAAGAGCCTCCAATAGATCCATTGCACCATTATGGTGCACAAAAAGTCAAGTCTCAAATTGTTCTATTATGATAAAACCCTTTGAAAATAGCTCATAATATATTTGATGGTTTCTTTACCTAACAATTCTCATATGTACGCCAAAACATGATTAGAAATTTAGAGCTAAAATCATTATTCCTTTTAGAGAAAATAGAGCAACAAAACAAAAACTACAAAATTGTGTATAAAAATAATGGTTAAGAAATTTAAATTAAAAATAAAAGAAAATTTAGAGAATCCAATTGGAAAAACAAAGATTAATAATCAACTCAAAGAACAACATTGACAAAGCAAAGATTTGGATTGAAAAATTGAGCACCTAGGAGTTTTTCTGTGAAAAAAAGGAAAGGAAGGATCATATTTTGTTCACTAGTTTGTTTTTTGTTTTCAATGGATTATATTTTTAAATTTTATCTTATAAATTTTATAAAATAATAGGAATAGAAAATGACGGTAACACGATTGAACCTATGCTCAATAAGTGTTTAACAAGAACTTTAACTATCGCTCCATTCAAGTTAAGATAAATTTAACAAATTATAATCAAAGGTTTTTTTCTAAAAGTTAATGTTGGTTAAATATTCTAATTCTTTAAAGATTTAAAAATATATTTTTAAAATAATTTACTATTTTAAAATTAGTCATTATTTTTTAAATTATCATGTTGGGAATTAATCCTTGTTATGCAATGGACAAGCAAATAAAGTAAAATTGAAATGATCGAACATGTAAATTTTACGTGGAAAAAATCCTCAAATAAGAATAAAAAACACAGGCAAAATGAGATTTTATTATAATAAAGGAGAGTAGATGGAGAGAATTAAAAGAAAATTCGAAGCCCAAAAACAAAACCCTTCAAAATAAAAAACAGATTTCTCTCAATCTGGATATTTTTGTTGTGTATAGACCTAGAGTAACTAATGCCTATTTATAGGCTGAAATTCGTAGCATATATGTCAACAACAACCCTAGAATAATCAGAATTTAAGTGAGTAAACTAAAAACAAAGTTTAATTGGGAGAAGAAAGTCGAAAAACTTGATTTGCACGTCACTATGTCGAGACATGGCATCGTGTCATCGGGACGAAGGAGGATCACGTCGTTGGGACGAGGGTTTTCTTCTTGTCGTGATGGGATGAAGAACTCTTCCTTATTGCGACATCACACGCTGTTTAGCCCAAAATGCGAGGCATAACTCCACATATCATTTTAAAAATTTTATTCCTATACAATTTCAACAAATGGAAATGATAAAAATAATCTAATTTCATAATTCATTTTTTATTTACAATATTTAGAAAAAAGGTCATACTTGAATTTTTTTAATACAAATTTAAAAGTAAACGATGGGTTAGTACGGTTTGAATTCGTGCCAAATATGTGTCTAATAAAAACTTTAAGCACTACTCCATACTTAAAATTTTTAAGTCAAACATAGAAGTTGAGGGAGATGCATTAACCATTATTAAGAAATGTCAATCACAATATCCAGATAAATCACATATAGGGGCTTACATTTAGGATATTCATCAACGAAAAAAATGTTTTCAAGCAATCACTTTCAAGCATGTTCCTAGATCTACTAATGGACTAGCCCATACTTTTGCAACAGAATCTTTGAAAAGGAGTGAGGAGTTTTACCTGGTGGGGAGTGTTTTGTCCTTTGCGAGAAGTCGTTTTGCTACGGAGAAGACAAGGGAACCAGATTAAAGAAGGGCGTACTGTTTTGGAAGTCTTTTGGGAGGAAAGTTGTATTCTATGTAGTTTTGGGGAAGACAGGCTTTTTTCTGAGAATGAAACCGACTGAAAATGGAGAATGATTAGTTGTTGTTGGGACGAGCATCTAGAAGATTTCTGATTGGGCAACGAAACAGTGGTGCATCTTTTAGTATTTCTTTATTTTTTCTCATTATTTTTCCTTTCTGTTATTAGTTTTGGGTAGGTTTTGGGCCTATATTTGGGTCGTCGGTTGTTTTATGTTCGGCTACTGTTGAACTTGGTGTTTATCACATTTTTATTTTTTTATATATATAATAAAGCCCAATCTGATTTACCTAAAAAAATTAAAGTAACAAATTTAATTTTTTTAATATTTAAAACGTATATATTTAAAAATGTAAATTTATGTTTTAGTACTTCTAAAATAATATTTATTCTTTAAATAAAATTTAATATTTCAAAAGTAGATTTGCTTGTTTGTACCTTTTACAATGAAAATCTATACATTAAACTTTTAACAAATCTAGGCTATCAGTGTCACCATAATGATAAACATTTTGAATAATGTTGGAGATTACTTTTGAAAAATTATTTTATCAACACTCTTTATTATATTATTTATTGTAACTATCAACTAAAAATAAATATATTATCTTTTTTTCACATCATTTATGATATTTTCTTATTAATTGTATATATGATATATTTATTTTTAATTGATAGAGATCATAGATGATGTGGTAAGAAAGGTTTATAAAATATTTTTTTAGACTACTGACTTTAAAATTTTTTTTGATGTATCAAAGATCGACCAATTCCTCTCAATAGGTTTACAGCATGTTTGGTTGGCATGAATAGTCATTCCATTCCTTGCCTATTCAATTGGCCCACCACCAAACGTTAGTTTGGTTGGCTGTAATATCATTACAGCCTAATTCCATTCAGGCGCTATTACACCCATCGACTGTAATAGCCATTCATTCCCTTCAACGCTGAATAGGGATTCCATGCGCCGTTTCTTTCCTATTTTCCATTTTCTGCCCTCAGCTTCATCTTCTCCTACGTTTCCTTCTTTTCCAAATTGCGGAGGTAATTTTTTTCCTTCTTTATGATTTTTCCTTCTTACGTTTAGGTAGTTAGAAACTTTTCTGCCCTCAGCTTCATCTTCTCCTACGTTTCTTTTCTTCATTTTATTAGGAACAAAAATGAAACATAAAAGAAACTTTATGATTTTTCCTTCTTACGTTCTTCCCCTTTCCCTGTTAATAGAAACATAAAAAGAGAAAGGTATCTTTTTCCAACAGATTGAATGCAAAGCAACCGGTGGGAGAAGAAAACAAGAAGATTAGGAAAGAAGAGGTAATTGCAAAGCTCAAGGACGATGGTGACTTCGACAAGCTCCGTCTCAAAATCATCCTCAAGCTCAAGGACAACGTACGTTCTTTCTTCTTCTTTTTTTAATCACCAATATTATCTACTTTTTTAGATTTTATATATTTTCTCTAGGATTAAGGTAAAAGTTTTAGAATGCTGAACTTTTGGGTAACCTGGAAATCATGGATGCTTGTTGTCTGTGATTTGGTTGCTTGAATGAGTTTTGTCTTGATTTTGAGTTTTGGGTATTTTCATGGAATTTAATTTGATTATTATATCTGGGTATAATTTATTAATTTCAAATCCAAGGCCATGTTTGATTAAGTTGCTTTGCTGCTATAGATTGTTGACAAATGTGATTATTGTATATCGATTATCAGCCTATGCTTTTCGAAAACAAGCCAATTAGCTTGATTCAACTTGTTTAGATAAAAGCAGTTGTTCAGCTCGAGCTATGTATTTTATACTTGTTTTCTTTCCTAATGGATTCAAAGAATGACTCTGTCAACTCAAGAACACGCCGAATGCAACCTTCGTATATTTATTACTTTAAATGAATATGAAGAAAATAGCGGCATTCTTACAGTGTCCCTTTATAATATGTTCTGAATAAAGCAATAAATTTACCTTAGAATTACACAACAACATCATTTCAAATTGTGAAGCGATCAAAGACTTAACCGTCTTGGCTCGAAAACATGAAAGTAAGGCAACTATCAAATGCCATACATGATGAGGTTTGGTAAGTGGACCTTGTTGTCAAAGTTATTTATGACTTTAAACTTAAGAACTTCATTTATATGTGTATATATGCATATAAGAGTGAAAATTAAGAATCCATATTGGATTTCTTAGTTGAAATAATGCATGTTCCCGAATAAAATGCTTGCATATTTCTTTATGGTGTGTTTTATTTATGCGAAATCTGGTTATTAGAAATTTCAGCATTGGGAATAATAAGATATGGATATAAGTATAAATTGGGAGCAGTCTGTGAGAAGAATATCAACTTAGAGTTCTGTTAGCTATTCAAGAGTATGTTAGATTTTTCACTTAATCTTCACATATGCTTCACCAGCTATAAGTTCTTGTTGGTTGTTTCCATGTAGTCAATAATGTTGATGTTAATGTGACACTTCAATTTTTTATAATGATTAGGAACAAAATGATTGGCCAGATTTCAGATAGTCTCTGGGAAATAATAAGATCGGAAGGTAGCACGAGAACTGAAATTACAGAAATAGTTGTTTCCCACAGAAATAATAATAAGAGTAAACTTGCAAGTTGTTTCCTACAACCATCGTGATGTAAATATTGCACTATAAATGGATTAGTCGTGAACCACTGAGACGGTATACTTCTTTCTCTGCTTTAATGGCCTTTCCTTTCTGTTTTCAATCGGGGAGGGAGCTTTTTATCTGCTAATTGTAATAACCCGATTCCATATTCCTTTTTGATAATTTTTTCTATGCTAGCATTCTTGAGAATCAGCAAGGGGTTACTAATATTGTAAGAGGCTGTTTTACAAAAATAGCCATTTTTATTGTCATCTGCTGGTTTTCACTAGTTCCTAATCTCTGTTGCTTTATTTGATTGTTACTAATAACTGGTTTATTGGAGCTTTTGAAAATTCACAAGGTAGGGATGTGAAAATTGAAACTGTATGTACCTCTTATTTGAACGATTTTCTAAACTTTGTATCAACTCTGTATCTCCCCTTTTTTGGAGAAATTTACCTTAATTCCAGCAGCAAACATGTTGATTTTCCAATGTTTCTATTTCATATAAATGCACTTTGTAGGAATTCTTTGGCACATGAAATGACCATATTAATTCTTTTCATGGATTTTTCTCTCAAACCTTTCTACTTATTGTTGTTGTTGATCTTCTGATAAACATTATTACTATTTACATTTTTTAAGCAACTTCATTATCAAGTATTGATTTTGAGTTTAGAAAAGCAAATATACTCCACATCTATAACTGGATGTAATTGATGAACATTAGATATAGGTATGTACTTGACATACCCTTGAGTGAATTCACCAATTTTATATTCTGATTCTGCTCGAGTAAATGTCATTAAGTTACCTTGTGCAAAAGATGAATTTGCCTCACCAACATTTGTCAAAGTCCTTGTGCATATTTGAGATGGTCTTAATTTGATAGAAAATGAAGTATAGTTTAACTCTCTGATGCGGTCGTTGAAAGCACCAAAAATATCCTATCCCTAATAAATAATGAAAAGAATAGTAAAAGGGAAGTAGGGTCAAATCCTCAGGGACTGGACTTGCAAAATATCTTGTTCCGTGATATCCCAGGCAGAGTCTTGCCCAAGACAACCTGCGTTCCTGGAAAAAATAAAAACAATAGCAGATTAAATTGTTGGATCTAGAAACGAAAAATAAAATAAAAACAGAATTAAGAATATTGAATTGAAAATTCGAGAAATTAAAAATAAAGTTAAGAGAAAGAAAATTCTTATGGGAGATTCCAGCCTCCAGTTGTCTCGTTCCGCCTTGGGTTCAATCCTCGGCTTTTAGATGATCCTTCCCAAACCAAATAAGCCAGTTATAGTGGAAGAGGACGCCTACGACCACTAGCTCCAATGATTTAGACTTACGATTTGATGGAACCTGACTCTAGCTAACAATCGCTTCTGTGAGATCGTCTTATGCTAGATCAACGCTTCTCAATGGCGAATCCCACACCATTTTGTCTATTGGGCTCGCCAACCTCTGACGCAGTAAGCTAACGAACCGATTGTGCAACCTTCTCAAAACATACAAAGAGGCCGCCTTTGCATATGTTGAAAAACTTACTTCTTAAGGGACTTGGACAGAAGCGTCAGCCCCGTAGTACGGAGAAACGATAAAATAAAATAACCTTTTTATTGAAAAGGCTAAGTACGGATTCTAAGCCTCAAGAACCTTTTTGGGGATTTTTGACAACCTTCGGCTAGATGGGTTTAGTGGCTCATGGTTGTGGTAGAAAAGGAAATAAAAAAATAAAAATAAAGATTTTATTGAAAAGAAATATGAAAAGAACAATAGCCTAGACTTTTGGGGAGAGAGTGTTTACAGAAAAAGAAAAAGATGAGATCCCCTTTTGAGTCACTTCACCCCCTATTTATAGTGTTAGGGGAGATATTCTAATTCTACTTAAATTCCTAAAAGATAAATACATTTAATTGAAGATAAATAAAGATAAAATAAAATCCTAAAAATAATCCTTAATAATTATCTCAATATTAATTATCCTAATATAATTAAAATAGAATTTAATAAAATAAAATCTCTTCTTTTTGCATTTCAACCCTTGTGTCCTCCATGCTTGCACTTTTGGCACCAACTTTTCCTTGTGTCGCACATTGGCCCATTTTATCTCTAAATTCACGCTTTTGGCCCTTAATTTCACTTTTGCCTCAAATTTAGTCCCTATGAGATAAAAGATCATAAATAGCAGGATCATACTCAGAATAAATACATAATTAATACAAAAAAATACGTTATTCTAGAGTGTTATCAAATCCCCCCTACTTAGTCCATGTTTGCCCTCAAGTATGGTTCCTATCTACTGTGAAAGTTAGATTCTGCCATAAAAGAAATACAACTCCAAAGTTTTATAAAAATCAGTCAAAAATGCATATGAAAAATAAAGAGAACCCTAAGCTTGCTTTAAGTAAAACAGAAAAAGTTTTTCAATTAATACACACAAAAATTAGAATCAACTTGAATTATTTAATGAAAATTAGGTAATTTACCAAACCTACCAAGACACCCTATTTGTTTCCTCCTTTAGTCCCCAAATTATTTTTTTCTTTCTTTTTTTTTGTTTGTTTTTGTTTTTTTTTATGCTTTAGGAATATACTGAACCTTTTGACGCGAAGAGAGATAACAGCCAAGCACCCCACCCCGGTTACTCAGCCCAGCAAACTCCTAATTTATTATAATTTTTCTTAAGAACACATCAAACCTGTTGACGCGAAGAAAGATGACAGCCAAGCACCCCACCCCGGTTACTCAGCCCAACATGTTCTTAAAAATTAATTCCGGTTAGCGGAGTTTTAACTAACACGTCACACAACCTTTTGACGTGAAATAGGATGACAACCCAAGCACCCTACCCCGGTTACTCAGTCAGTCACGTTTTTAAGCTGCACTCATAACCACGGAACATTAAATGACATTAATAATAAATTTTTTTATGAGGACTTTAGAGAAAAAATAATAATAATCAAGTGTCAAAAATAAGTTTCAGTAATTACCTTAATAGTCATCAACATATTTTAGCATGCAAACATATTAAGTGTCCACTTTGTATTTAAACTTGATCAATTTTACGAAAAGCAAGATAAAGTTAACTTTATGAATCACAATTATTTTTACTCTAATAAAAATAAAACAGTGGAGATGGCATCAATTATGAAAAATTCGTAATTTTCTCAGAAAACAAGAATCATGCTTGTAGGTCAAACAGTAGGCAATTCTTGGTAAAAATCTTGGGCATGAAAAGAGGCAGGAGATGGACAAAATAAAGCCTCAAGCAGCAACACCAGCCAAAAATAATCACAGCAACAGCAACAATAACCAAAATCACAGCAGAAAATGATAGTAATAACGAAGAGTACCTCCCCCTACTGAAAGCACATTGTCCTCAATGTGGACGAAAAGAAATAAATAGGTAGAAAAGTTTAGAAAAACTCCCCATGTGATCACAAATGATGGCAATGAGCTTGGTCAGTTGCTGGCCAAAGGTTTCAAGTCAGGCCTTAATGCGCTTTAAGTGTTGCTTAACGGTTTGCTTTCATTTTTTTTTCTAAGCAAAAGAAGAAAAATTGATTAATATCCAAATAAGTAATAAATAAAAAAGTAATAAATAAAGTAAAGAAAAATAATAATAATAAATAAAATAAAAATTGGGTTGCCTCCCAACAAGCGCTTGTTTAACGTCGTTAGCTCGACGCCGTTATTGGTTCTATGGTGGTTCCAAATAGATTTTCTTAACCGTGTGGGCTTGAAAATTCTCGTAAAATGGCTTCAACCGCTGGCCATTGACTACGAACCGCTTTCCAGATTCTTCACTCTCTATTTCAATCGCTCCATGTGTGAACATTTTAGTAACAATAAAATGTCATTGCCATCGTGATCGAAGCTTACCCGAGAATAACTATAACACGGAGTTATAAAGTAAAACTTTTTGTCCTACCGAAAAATGCTTCTGATCTATTCTCTTATCGTGAAACAACTTTGTCTTGTCTTTATAAATGCAAGCATTCTCGTAGGCATCATTGCGAATTTCTTTTAACTCTTGAATGTCTAATTTCCTTGCCTTTCCTGTGGGTTCTAACTCCAACTCTGGTTCCTGTATAACAGAAGGTAACAGTTTAGTATTTGGAGATAATAACTCATTAACAAATTCAATTTCATCAAGTTCAGAATTATCTCCATAAATTGACTGAAAATTTTCTTCCACCAAAGAGTCAATTATATCGATACGATTTACGCTCAAGATTTCGCTTGGATGGCTAATGGCGTCGTAGACATTAAACTTTACGATCTCCCCATCAAACTCCATCGTGAGAGTTCCACTTCGAACATCAATTTTAGTACTATTTGTACTAAAGGCAGTCGACCAATGAGAGATCGAAGATCCATGAGTGCTATCCTCCTCCATTTTGATCACATAAAATCTGCAGGAAAATAAGCTCGTTAACTTTTACCAGAACATCCTCAAGGACTCCTTCTGGATGCACAACAGACCTGTCCGCCAATTGAATGATAACACCTGTTTTTGTCAAAAAACCCGCGTTAAGTGATTCATAAATAGAATATGGCATTACATTTATAGAAGCCCCTAGATCACACATAGCCTTCTTAATTCCTAGATGGCCTATTTTGCATGGTATTGCAAACATGCCCCTATCCTTGCATTTTGCCGGCATTTTTCATTGTAACATTGCGGATACATTCTCACCAACATTCACCCTTTCATTACCTGTTAATTTTCGCTTGTTGGTGCAAAGCTCTTTAAGAAATTTAGCATACCGTGGTATTTGCTTGATGGCGTCCAACAGCGGAATATTGATCTCGACATTCCTAAATGTTTCAAGGATTTCCTTGTCCTCTTTACCTCTTCGACACTGGTTGAATCGTTCGGGAAATGGAGGTTGAATTTTAGGCAATGGAGGCTTCGGTCGGACTTGTTCATCTTTCTTGGGTTTTTCTTGGGCAATTTCTTGGGCAAGATTCCTGTCAGGAATCGATTCCAGTACCTTTTCGCTTCGTAACGTCACTGCATTTGCATTTTGTCTAGGGTTTGGTTTTGTTTGTGACGGCAGCTTCCCTTGAGAGTTTAATTTCTCGATCGATGTGGTCAACTCTCTGATAGACGCCTCAGTTTTCTGTTGGAAATCCTTCATCTCCTTTTGGAAATTAAGATTTTGCTGCTGAAAATCAAGAACATTAGCTGCTAACTTATTGACCATGGTTTCTAGAAAATTACCTGAACCTTGCGGCTGTTGCGGAAACCGATTTTGGTATGGCTGGTTATTTCGTAGATTAGCCCCATAACTTAAGTTAGGATGGTCCCTCCACCCTGGGTTGTAGGTATTAGCGTAGGGGTCGTATTGCCTTTGTGGCGGCCCAGGGAAATTTCCCACAGCATCCAGATGGGTCGTGGTATCATCATACAAACTGGGACAAACATCAGTTGCATGATCAGGTGTAGCACATATTCCGCATAACCGAGCTGTCTTTGCTTTTTCTACAATAAGAGAGTTCATCATATTAGTAAGTCTATCAACTTTATCCTCTAAGGTTGAATTACTTAGCTGGTGAACCCTTCTAGGAGGTTCAGTATTGGCTCGGAACTGCTGAGAATTTGCAGCCATCGTGGAGATCAAGTCTATTGCTTGTTGGGGAGTCATGTTGACCAATGCTCCTCCACTAGCAGCGTCTACCATATTCATCTCCATGGGCTTCAAACATTCGTAAAAGTATTGGAGGAGAGATTGCTCCGTTATACCATGTTGTGGATAGCTTGCACACAACTTCTTAAATCGCTCCCAATAATCATAAAGGGACTCAGCTTCTTTTTGCCTTATTCCAACGGTCTTTCTTCTTAGCTCAGCTGCTCGAGATGCTGGAAAAAACCTGTTCAGAAACAAACGAGATAGATCAGCCCAAGTTGTAATAGATCCAGGGGGTAAATAAAATAACCATTCCTTAGCAGAATCTGCTAGGGAGAAAGGGAAAGCACGTAATTTAATCTGATCCTCAGTTACCCCCTGAGGTTTCATGCTAAGACAAACCATATGAAATTCTTTCAGATGCTTGTGGGGATTTTCATTTTGTAACCCACGAAAAGTTGGCAATAACTGGATTAAACCTGACTTCAACTCAAAATCAGTATCCATAGTAGGATATGCGATGCACAATGGTGGTTGTTCTGTCGGAGCTTCGGCCAGTTGCCGAATTGTTTGAGCCATTGGTTCGTGTGCTAAATTTGGGTTTTCGTTAACCCTAGCGTTAAGCACTTCTTCTGGTGAGTCGACTTCTACTTTTTCGCTTTCAAGTGTTCGAGTAGGATTTTCGTTAACCCTAGACTTAGCTTCGTCGTCGACTTCAATTTTTGGCAGTGGATTACTTTGAGTTCCAACCACCGCTGACTGCTTTTTTCGTAACTTTGTCTTCTTGCGATTGGCTCTAGCAGTCTTCTCAATTTCTGAATCGAACGCAAGAGTACCGGGCGAGATCTGGTCATAAGAAACAAAAACAAGATTAGTACGTTGCGCCCCCAACATGGCGCCAAAATTTGATGCGGTCATTGAAAGCACCAAAAATATCCTATCCCTAATAAATAATGAAAAGAATAGAAAAAGGGAAGTAGGGTCAAATCCTCAGGGACTGGACTTGCAAAATATCTTGTTCGTGATATCCCAAAGCGAGTCTTGCCCAAGACAACTGCGTTCTGAAAAAAATAAAAACAATAGCAGAATTAAATTGTTGGATCTAGAAACGAAAAATAAAATAAAAACAGAATTAAGAATATTGAATTGAAAATTCGAGAAATTAAAAATAAAGTTAAGAGAAAGAAAATTCTTATGGGAGATTCCAGCCTCCAGTTGTCTCGTTCTGCCTTGGGTTCAATCCTCGACTTTTAGATGATCCTTCCCAAACCAAATAAGCCAATTATAGTGGAAGAGGACGCCTACGACCACCAGCTCCAATGATTTAGACTTACGATTTTATGGAACCTGACTCTAGCTAACAATCGCTTCTGTGAGATCGTCTTATGCTAGATCAACGCTTCTCAATGGTGAATCCCACGCCATTTTGTCTCTTGGGCTTGCCAACCTCTGACGCAGTAAGCTAACGAACCGACTGTGCAACCTTCTCAAAACATACAAAGCGGCCGCCTTTGTATATGTTGAAAAACTTACTTCTTAAGAGACTTGGACGGAAGCGTCAGCCCCGTAGTGCGGAGAAACGATGAATACTCAGCAAGAAGGCTAAGTACGGATTCTAAGCCTCAAGAACCTTTTTGGGGATTTTTGACAACCTTCGGCTAGATGGGTTTAGTGGCTCATGGTTGTGGTAGAAAATGAAATAAATAAAATAAAAATAAAGATTTTATTGAAAAGAAATATGAAAAGAACAAAAGCCTAGACTTTTGGGGAGAGAGTGTTTACAGAAAAAGAAAAAGATGAGATCCCCTTTTGAGTCACTTCACCCCCTATTTATAGTGCTAGGGGAGATATTCTAATTCTACTTAAATTCCTAAAAGATAAATACATTTAATTGAAGATAAATAAAGATAAAATAAAATCCTAAAAATAATCCTTAATAATTATCTCAATATTAATTATCCTAATATAATTAAAATAGAGTTTAATAAAATAAAATCTCTTCTTTTTGCATTTCAACCCTTGTGTCCTCCATGCTTGCACTTTTGGCACCAACTTTTCCTTGTGTCGCACATTGGCCCATTTTATCTCTAAATTCACGCTTTTGGCCCTTAATTTCACTTTTGCCTCAAATTTAGTCCCTATAAGATAAAAGATCATAAATAGCAGGATCATACTCAGAATAAATACATAATTAATACATAACAATACGTTATTCTAGAGTGTTATCACTCTCCTTGCGATTTACTTGGCTTTTCTTAGTACTTGGCCGATCTATATGCAGGCATCCCAATATATAATATAGAATTCACCATGAGGCTTTATTCTAACAGCCATCCTGTCTATGGGAAATCTCTCTCAAGTTATAATGAACAAAAAAATAGAAGAAGAAATTCGTTCGTATGATCATTTCTGCAAAAGAAATTATAATCCAAATGTTGCACATCAAAGTTACCAAAAAACAACCTTCCAATTCTCCATTTGATAAGTTGCACAGTAATGGGTCTCTGCTCCATGCTAAAAGCAATCCAATTCCTTCAGAATACTTGAAAAACAAACAAAACGATAAAAGTACTATAAGCCATTATATTAGGAGTTGCATTGTATTTTGCCCTCTCCACAAGAAAAATGAGTAAATTACTCCTTATACATTCAATCAAAAAGTAAATTAGTCTTTTTATTAATATATGAATATTATGTTTGTTAATATATGAATATATGAATATTATGTTTGGATATTATGACATATAAACTAATGAAATTATGTAACTTTTGTTAATATATGAATATTATGTTTGGATGTAAAATATAATTCTCAAGTTATTTATTATTTTTAATATTTTTGTTTTTATTGTAGAATAATTAAATTATTTGTTTCACTAATGATATTTTAGTACATTAAATATTTATTGCGGTTTAAAAATAATAAAATAGATTATATATTATTTTTATAGTATTATATATTATGATTTTAGTAAATTCATATAAGAATAATTATATTAAGAATTTTATTAAATTATATATTTTTATTAAATTATATTTAATAATAATTATGTTAAAATATGATTAAATTATTTATTATTTATATTAATAATATTATTAAAATTTAATAACAATAACAATAATCATCTACCTAAAAAAATTATGCTAAGGGTATTCTAGTCATTTTAGTTTTTTTCCTTATGCTATTACAACATCATTCCATTCAACCAAACACAATAATACTATTACAGTTCTATTCCATTCCATTCAACCAAACAATTGAATTACTATTACAGTTTTATTCCATTACACATCTATTCCATTACAGCGAAGCAAACGTGCACTTAATATTTTGTTTCTAATATGTTTCATTTTGAAGTTTAAATTGGGCTTGTAATGCCTAAACTGATGATAAAAACAAATTCATTTTAGTCTTTTGCTTATTTTTCTGGTTTTTTTTTAACTTTTAAATTTATATTTTTTGTCAAATCACCTCAAAAAAATTAACTTTTTTTAAACTTTGTTGGCATGGCATATACGTCGATTGCCACGTGGATGACATATTAGCATTTAATTATTTTTTTAATTTTAAAATTTTTAAAAAATATATATAATTATTCTTAAAATTAAAAATCATTAAAACTATTAAAAAGTATAAAAATTATTTAAAAAAATAATATTTTAAAATTTTAAAAATTAATTAAATGCTGACATATCATTCGCATGGCAATCCACATGTATGCCATGTCAGCAAAGTTAACAAGAAATAAATTTTCCATTCATTTTAGAGTGATTTGACAAAAAATGAAAGTTCAATGATTAAAAGAAGCCAATTTTTTTTTAAAAGGGCTAAAATGATTTTTTTGTAAAGTTGGAGGGTCAAAAAAGTCATTATACCTTAAAAGACATTAAATTAGCAAAATGACTCGGTTGATATACCAATGCTTTATAACTTAAAATTTTTATTCATTTTGGGTGATTTGATAAAAATAATGCAAATTCAATGATTAAAATAGGCCAAAAAAGAGAGAGGCTAAAATGACTTTTTTGTAAAGTTAAAAGTTAGAGGGTTAAAAAAACCATTATGCCTTAAAAGACATTAGATTAGGGAAATGACTCAATTGATATACCAATCCTTTATAACTCAATTAGAATCCTTTGAAATTTAGGGGCCAATTTTAAATCATAGTAATAGTTTAGAGGCGTTTGATGAATTAACCCTTCTTTATCGGTTGGTAATTCGGTAGAGGAACATTGAAGTTTTGCTTGGATGCAAAGAAAATTTGATTAAAAAAAACTGAAAATTTTCTTGAAAGAAAACATTGCGTGTTTGGTAATTGGTATAGAAAATGACAAAATTAAACTAGTAATTTCTATTATTCATTGTTCCACAAAGCTGAAATTTGGGAGAAAATAAAATGAAAATTATACTATTTTTACCATTAAACCATTTCTAAATTTAAATAAAAATGATAAATGATCTTATAAATACATATATCTCTTATCTCTTAATATCACCTTAATAGAAATTTTTGGGGCATTAAGTGAAAATAATTATTTTTTCTATTTTTCCACTAACTTTTCTTGTACACTAAACAAAATTTAACACCCATTGCTTCTTACTTTTCCATCCTTCTACATTTCTACCAACCAAAACTCCCTATAGGCTTTGTTAAAGAAAATTGAAACAACTAATATTTTTTATTTTCTCATTAATTGTTAGGTTTTTTTAATTTCTCAATGTATCTATCGGAGCGAGCCAATAACTAATCTTTTGTATTCTATAAATGCGTTAAAAAATAAATGCTGACCACGAAATTTAAAATTAGTACATACCCAAAAGAGTTTTAATTATTAGATTTTAAAAATTAGAGTAAATAATAAAAGTTTGCATTATTTTATCACTAGATACTTCATATAATATATAAATTTAAGTCAAGTGTATCTATTGTTTTCTGATCCTATCAATTAATTTTAGAACAATAAAATGTAATAATATTTTTATTTTCTTTTCTTTGACTTTTATGGAAAATAATCTAAAATTTACTTTATTTTCAAATTTTCAAGTTACTCCTTTTACACTTCGACTTCTACAAAACGTTGCTCAAACATCAATATCTATTATCAGTTTTTGGGTGGGTTTGGATGGGCGGTATGTTTATCTACGGTTAGTGTAAAAACAGTGGTGGCGGTGAGATTAGATACTGTAACGTGAGACAAAAAGTAAACTAAATGCACCGTACCCAATCACCCATCCAAACCCACCCTTTGTATTACACGTAACTTTTGGATTCAATCATTGTATTTGTCGAATTTTGAAGTTCCTAACCTAAAAAGTAACCATTAAATTTGTTAAGTTAAACTCTACTATTTTCAAAATATTATTCAACAAATATATTACTACATGTGAAATGCCGTATAAACTTGTTATTTCACATAATATTTATGAAAAAAAGCTATATTAATTTAGTTAATAAATTTAACAACTATTGTTTGAGTCATGCTTAAGTTCGAATATAAAAACTAAAATGATCAAATTAGAAATCGAGACTAAACCCAGAATCTACATATGGCATGGGATTAGTAGCATAATATATTTAATTGCTTTGTATTTGGATCTAAATTAAAATTTCAAAAATTCGAAAATTATAAATATTGAGATTAACCAAATTAAAGTATAAGGAACAAATTAACAATTTATAGATAATCCAAGAACTAATATTCGGGTGAATTGCCCATATATGTTGATTTTTAACCAAAATTACCGGATTAGGCTGATTTTTTCGAAATTTGTTGGATTAGGTTGATTTTCGAGAGAGTGTGAATTGGATGCATTTTCCCTAATGGCTACCCAACAATAGGTCAACAGCTACCCTCTAACAATTGAACTCCAGCGGCTCCCTCCCCCCAACCTTAACTTTTTTCCCTATTTAAACCCTAAATTTTCCACTTTTTCAATTCATTCTCAACCCTCTCTCAATTCTTTCAATATTTTTTTCTGGCATGTCACTGAAAACGCGCCTTGTATGTAGTGTTTTCACTCTCCCCAATTTAACCCCCTGCAGAGTTGTCACTCACCCGTTAGATATCCTGGGAATCCTGGTATAATATTTTCTGAATATTTCAGGTCGACCTCTAGCTACATAGCTACAGGTGACAAAACTCGATTCGAATTGAAAAAATTCGAATTTTGAGTTAATCGAATTGAGTTATTCGAGTTCCGATTTCGTATCGAGTTAAATTTTACAATTTAAATAATTTGAATAATAAATTAGTATAAATACCTTTTTGGTACTTGCCAATTTTAGAATTACCAAATTGGTCTCAAAATAATGTTATTTTTAAAACTCAAAATATTTATAGCAATTTTACAATTTATATTTTTCACCAAATACAAATATTATAAAAAGATCCTAAAGAATATATAAAAATATTAAAAATTTAAAAAAATTCCTAAAATAATAATTTTGGGACCTACAACAAAAATCCCAAAATTCTAACCTTAAAAAACCCCAAAAATCATTAAAAAAAATTTATAAAGAGAGTGTGAAAACTCATCCAGCTGGACGCATTTTTCTTTTCTCTCTCCGAAATCGATATAATCTGATAAATTTCGAAAAAATTTAAATTTATAAAAGAATATGGCTGGCGGCTGCCGAGTTCTTCACCATCAAAGATATGAAAGAAATAACAAATGTAAAATTCTACTTTCAGTCCCTATACTCTTTGCATATTATAAATTTAGTCTCTTACTTTTGATTTAAAAATTTGAAGTTTAATTAATTACGTTAACTTTTGCCAAATTACATCATGTTATATTTAAAAATATATAAATTTACTCACATGATTAGTCTTACACGCAAGAAATATCAAACAAGCAAATAAATTTACTTTCAATAAACAAAAGTGAGTTTTGAATATCTTTATTTTTAAAATTATTTCAATCCGAATTCGTAGTTCTTCTTAAAATTTTAAATCAATTTATTATCCGTTAATTATACTTATTATTTAAATCCGAATTCAAATTAAATAGGTTAAATTTTGCTATTAAACCCTATATTTTATATAAATTATGGATTTAGTACTTATATTTTAATTTGTTCATCTTCAGTTCATATACTATTAATTTTATTAAGTACAGCTATTTTAAAATTTGATATGTCAAATATATTATCACATGTGTACTACTATATTTATTTGTTATTTTCACATATTACTCACATAAAATCAGTTAATAGATTTAACGGTTACCGTTTGTATTAAAACTAAAATTTTGGAATTCAAAAATGTAGCCACTAAGAATGATCTAATTGATAAACGTGGACTAAATCTATAATCGTATGCATAATACAAGACTAATGACATAGTTTAACCAAGCAAATTTAACTATTACCATTGGGTCAAAACTAAAATTTCAAATTTTGAAAAGTATAGTGATTAAAATTAACCAAATTAAAATAAATGTATTAATTCCACACTTTACACAAAGTACAAGGTCTAATACCATAATTTGACCAATTAAATACTATCATATTCAGAATTCGCAAAAAAAAAAGATTTCAACCATTTTTTTATATCTAAATCCTCAAAATCTAAAATTATATCAAATTACAAGTAAAAAATTTTTGAGTGACGAAAGTCCTTTGATGGTTGGATTTTGATTTTCAAATCAAAAGAGTTGGGATTATATTTTTTAAATTAAAAAGTGAGAGA
Organism: Gossypium raimondii; assembly: GCF_025698545.1. Taxonomy (NCBI): domain Eukaryota; kingdom Viridiplantae; phylum Streptophyta; class Magnoliopsida; order Malvales; family Malvaceae; genus Gossypium; species Gossypium raimondii. The sequence goes on along the minus strand of NC_068577.1, from coordinate 3,854,019 downwards.
CTACATTTCAAATGACAAAAAGAGTACAGGGACTGAGAGAGAATTAAACCCCGAAAATGAAAAAGGAATCCTCAAAATGAATAAAATTTCTAGCTAACGAGTAGCGTCTCACAAGAAAAACATTCTATTGTTTGTTAAATAAACTACGCGAGATCTTAGCCGGTTTAAAACCCTCCAACTCTTTTTCATCATCATCATCTTCTTCTTACTTTGTTAACTGAAAAAAAAAAACTCAACTTAGGGCTAAAAAAACCAGATCTCTCTCAATCGTGATCAATGGAAGCTCAATGCAATGGATTGTTGCAATAAGAAATCGGATTCTTGGACGGATTTTGGAGCCTTTTGATTGATTGATTTTAGTTTTTTGCTTTTCTTCGAAACTGGTGTCCGATGGAGTCATCTATTTGGAGCCGTAATGCCAAGTCGGATGTGTGCCACTTCCTTGTGGCGGTTCACTTCGCGCTCGGTTTCGTTGTCGCCAGGTTCTTCCTTGACAAATTCATTTTTCGTGTAAGATTTATGTTGCCTCTTATTGATTCCTAATTTATTTATTGTTTTATAATATGTTGTTTTGTTTGTATTAGCTTTAAGAAATTATCGACTTCGGCTGAAATTTGTTGTATTCTAAAGAGCGATTCCAGTTTTGGTGGACTAGAGGGTTTTTTTATTGAGATTTCAGGAAGATAAGTTAACTTTGGTTATTTAGCTTAATTAATTGTGGGTTGACTTGAGTCTTCGCCTAGATGTGTTGAAGAAGTTGGAACTATGTCGCATCTGAAAGAAAAATAAAATGAAAGAACGAAAAAATTGAATGTTTTCAGGATAATGTGGTCACATCCTAGGTGAACTTGTCTTGTTTGATTCAGAGAATTTGTGCTCAACTCTTGAAAATTTGTAGAAGATGGTGGAACAAGCATGTGCTTGTTAATTGAAGCGAGTTATGGTTGTTTTTTGATGCATTAGGTTGCGAATAGGACAGGATTGAATGGGTGAGGAGTAACAATCCATTTATTTTATTAAATATCTTTTGAATATTCATGGTTGAAATGTTCATAGCTTGTTTGGACCATCCTATTTGTGTTGAATTACACAAACATATGGAGTGAAAGGTAGGACGGAGTGTAAAATTCTACATGGATAGGAATATGCAGGATGAGATGAGAACATTTTAGTCATAAAGGAAAAGATTAAAGAAGACTCTTTACCTATCTATGTTGTCTTATTCTATCAAGGTAATGATCTGTTATACCCAAATGCTACCAAAAATTTCAAGGATGAAATATTCCACTATAGGGTTATTGCAGGGAAATTTTATCATCTTCTGAAGTTATTGTGCAATGTACATACCTTCATTTTTTTTGCTTGTCCTGAGAAATGAAAATGCGTGAGGGTGGGGTTGAGTGCTGCTACCATATGTTTATTTTCTAAATCCTATTGCCATATTTGTGCCTTCGGTGGTAACAAACAATCGATCAATTTCTCCTTTTAATTGTTTCACTTCATAAGTTGATACATAAAGCACTTCATCTTTCGTTAATACATTTTAATTTTTCTTCATGTTCCTTTTAGAGGCTGGCCATCTGGTTGTCGAGTAATGGATATGCTCCTTTGAAGATGAATGAGGCTACACAAGCAAAAATTGCAAAATGCTCAGAATCTATGTGGAAGCTAGCATATTATGCTACTGTTGAAACATTTATTCTGAAAATAACCTACCATGAGCCATGGTTCACAGATACAAAACAGTACTTCAGAGGCTGGCCAGATCAAGAGTTGAAGTGAGTAACCTATATTCGTGGACTTATATCTGTACCTCTTTATGAGGTGAATAGTCTTTTCTATTAATTGACGGGAAGTTATTGTTTCTCTTGGATGTCAAGGATATGTGTTTCTGATCTCTGAATTCACATTGAATGAAGGTCTCTTTTATTGTTTGTAATCATACCTTAAGAGACGGGAGAAATCTATTTTTTTTCTTGTCTTTAGTGGTTGAAAGGACGTATTTGTATTCATCATGTGTACATCTCTGTAAGCTATGGAGAATGGTAAGTCATTCTTGTATTAATGTATTTTAAAACAAATCTGCATCCAATAAATGATGGTTACAGTTGGCTTGTTGTCATTCCTGTCTAGTCTTTAGCTCCCTTGTCCTCCTATATGATACTAATCTTAACCTTTTCACTATTAGCTGGTAAGCCTATCATACTCTTTTTCTTGTAATCTTAAAGCAATTTTGTTCACATGTTTTCATTGTGCTTTTAGTTGATCCTTTAGTTCTCACTGGTGTTGGGTCTATATGTTCCCATTCCCTCTTTCAAGTGAATGTATCAGTCTTGATTCTGGAGTATCATCCTGGTCACCATCTTGAGAAAAAACAATTTCTCTGGGCATTTTATTCTACTTTCAAGGACTTTATGTGCTTTATGAGTAATTTATTGAAACATGTGGCTTTCCCTTTATACATGCTCCATCGCCTATATTCTGTTCTCTTTAAATATTCCTTTTTCTTTAATTGCTGGGTCTTGCATCGTGGAAGGATAAGGTTTGTTATACCTACTCGCAACCTACTTGAAAGCTAACTTCTTTCTTTTTTTCTTTTTGTTCAGGCTATCCCTAAGCCTTTTCTACATGTGCCAATGTGGGTTCTACATTTATAGCATTGCTGCACTCCTTACTTGGGAGACTCGAAGGAAGGATTTTGCTGTGATGATGTCCCATCATGTAATTACTGTAATCCTGATTGGATACTCATACATTACAAGGTAACTTGCCTGTTTTTGTGGAAGTGCTCCAAATTCCCAGTCATTACCACATAGCAGACAGGCAAATATTCATTTGGAAGTCATTGTTGCCTACCTCTTGGGCATTTTCTGGATTCTCATCATGGGACCATTTATCTCCAGATTGCATACTACATATGGTCTAAAATGTGTAATTGTGTATTCATGTAGTGTAGATACAGAGTCTGGTGTATCACATAGTCAAATTAGTATATCCCTATATGATTCGTCTTTCTTTGAGATTACTTTCAGCGGTCCTCTGTAAGCTGGTAGATTGCTACATCCCACTGTTATTCTGTTTTGGTTTTAAATATTGTGGTGTATTGCCATCCTTTGGATCATTAGTAGCCTCTGCAAAAGGCACCCTAGAAGGTTTGCTGTTTTATGCCATAAGAAGAAAGTTTATGCACTCTTTTAAAAAAATCATGCAATATGTTGAGTTTTTCATGAACTCATGGTGAAAATGCAGCCATTTTCTGCTCTGCTATTTTTAGGTTCTTCATTGCTTTGATGCCAGTCATATCCTCGGCATTTTATTTAGTGTTGCAAGTTATGGTGTTGGCATTATCTAATTGTTGACTGAGGTCAAATAAAGCTATCGCTAGCAAATTCTCTTGGATTATATGAATTCAGAATTGAAGAGTATTTAACAGAACTTTTGTGAGGGAAGAACATAGCCATTGAGAGTTATAAAGTTTTGTTTGTATGAGTTAGTTTGATAAATTAAATTATCTTGTGGATATCCAAGTTGGAAGATGATTATAGTTTGCCTTGTTTACAGCTTTTTCCGCATTGGTTCAATTATCCTTGCCCTACATGATGCAAGTGATGTGTTTTTGGAAGCGGCTAAAGTTTTCAAGTATTCCGAGAGAGAGCTTGGAGCAAGTGTGTGCTTTGGATTATTTGCCATCTCCTGGCTCTTGCTGCGTCTGATATTCTTTCCATTTTGGGTCATTAAAACCTCAAGGTTTGCCTTTATGGTTTATGATTTGGTTTTAGTACATTACTGCATACTGGCTGATCATGCATCTACTGTCATTGTTTCTCTCTCACAGCTATGATGTTCGGGAGTTTTTAAATCTTTCGGAGTCATATCCCATGTCCCTATACTATGTTTTCAATACTATGTTGCTGATGCTACTTGTGTTCCATGTGTACTGGTGGTTTCTCATTTGCTCAATGATCATGAGACAATTGAAAAATAGAGGAAAAGTTGGAGAAGACATTAGATCTGGTAAGCCCCCCCCCCCCCAATCTTTTATTCCTTGGAAATCGTAAAAGCTTCTCTTTGCTGTTGTTATTTGTTACTGGGGAGTGTTAAAACTTTGGCATAATGAATTTTTTTGCCCTCAAACTTTATAAGAAAAAGTCATTTTAGCCATTCATTTAATTTTTCACCTCTTTTAGCCTTTAAACTTGCATTTTTTGTCAAATCACCCCAAAATGGATGGCAAAGTTAACAAATGTTAACTTCGCTGTTGTGGCATACACGTGGATTGCCATGTGGATAACATGTCAGCATTTAATTAATTTTTAAAATTTTAAAAAAGATTAAAATTATTTTAGATATTTTTATACTTTTTAAATGATTTTAATGATTTTTAATTTTTAAAAATAATTTTTATAACTTTTTTGGATTTTAAAAATTAATTGAATGCTTATATGTCATCCAAGTGTATGCCATATTAGCGAAGTTAGAAAAGTTTAACTTTTTCATCCATGTTGGGGTGATTTAACAAAAAATGCAAGTTTAAGGGCTAAAAATGGTGAAAATTTAGATGAAGGTAAACAATAACTTTTTTTATAAAGTTGGAGGGCCAAATTAGTTATTATGCCTAAAACTTCTTTATCTCCTGGACAACTTATGTCGTAGAAGGGAAGAGAAGGGTGGAAACATGAAAATATCAAAATTAAAAAATTCTTTATAGCAAGACAATGCTAGAGCAGTTTAGAGAAATATTAATTATTTGTTAAAAATTAAAATAAAAAGATTTGAAAGTATATGAACTATACTAAATGCATCTGGTAACATTTCAACGTAAAAGTAAAGGAAAATGATGAAGTACAATACTTTGACTTAAATTAATAAGAAGGAAACATACCACTTGATTTTGTATCCTTTGTTGTCAGCTTGACCATACTCTACGAAGTCCCAACTGTTTTTCTCTGAAATGCTTGGGTTTGTAAAATAAGTAAATAGCATTAGAACTCTTTGAATTATAAAACTAAAAATTCTCTAATTCTGTTTGCTTAATTTGCAAATTCTTAAGACATATGCTCCAAATTAGCAAATTTCCACACTCTCTTATTACCTGACAAATGCTGTTATTTATTTTGAAGTGTTTGCTTTCTTTGTTGAAATGCAGATTCTGAGGATGATGATTAGACAGAAGATTTCATTTATTTTGGTTCGGCTTTTGCCTGCGATATTAAGCCCTGAGGAGATCATCTGTTTTAGGTTCGTCTCTTCACTGTGATTGGTCATTACTTTGGATGAAAAATTCCCTATCGGTTTTGATTTTTTAATTGATTCTACTCGGGGTCAGAGGGTACAGCTGAAGAAGTCCGGTGGACGATGAATCCACGTCTTGATTTCTTTTTTGCTGTAATAGGCAAATTACTGTATAAATTTCGCTGGATAAACTCATGTTTTAGGATTATTAATCATCATAAGGGGAAATGAATACAAGGGCTAAAGTGAAGCAACACCGTATTTTTGTTGAATTTGTTACTCTCTCTGCTAGCATTAACGTTGGAATCAATACCATATTTAAGACTTTAAGTCAGTTTTGAATTAGTAACACATCAACGTGAGACAATCATATGTGAACTCAAGCTTAATTCAGCTACCTGTAAAGGTGATATCTACTATATATTGTTCTAGTATTTATACTCCTTCATGACTGGCCGATTGGGTACACTCATTTCCCCGCACCACACATCATGCTCATAATCCGGTATTGTTCAGACACCTACATATCTCTCAAAACTATCACCTGAAGGTGCACCTCATATGGTTCGATCCTACGACCTTCCAATAGAGTTCTGTTTGCAACTTTGGGGACGTGTGACATCAGGTGACAAAGTCTTGCGGGATTTGTAGGTGTCCAAAGAGAATAAGTACCCGATAGTGGGCACATTGTGGTGTGGTGTGGTGCGGGGAAATGAGAGTACCCAGACACCGGTCGGGATAATGTGTGTCTCTACCTGCCTGCCTTATGTTCGATGAAATTTCTCAAACACTATGGCACCTTTCTGGAGGAAGCACTAGCTGTGTTTTGATGTGAGGTTGGATAGTGAATACCTTGTAGACATGGAATTGAATGACAACGTTTTTGTTGCCTTTTTTGTTTCTGTTTTTTCTTTTAGGGAAAGCACATGGAATGGCATGCGGGCTGTACAAACTTATTGTGTATAATTGGGGGGAGGGTGTAGAGGAGAGGAAAATTATCATAAAATGGGCATTCTTAGTTTGTGTTTATTCTCAGTTTAAGGCTCTGCCACAATTATAAATAAGCGTTCTTCTTTCGAGCACCTACTCCTACAAAATGGCATTATTTGGTGGTGGAATGGAATAGTTCAAACCTTTTAAATGAACATTGTTTTAGCATCAATTCTTCCTGTATTTCTTTTAGTTGTTTTCCGTGTATTTAGTACCTTTTTTTTCTTTTTAAAAAAAAGTGGAATTTGTTCCACCCAAAAGAAAAACGTTTTAACAACTTATGAATTTAAAACACGTGCTTAGGGGAAAAAATATGACATCAAAACCGATTTTCTCCGATTAACGTTTTTTTCTAATATTTAAATTTGTAACCATATTAAAATTTGAAAATTATTATTTGGATCTAGAATAAAAGAATTTTCCTTTGGAAATCAAATAATTTGTGCAATGAATATACGACTTTAGAATTTATTATTCGCAAAAATAAAGATTTGATAGTGATATTTGAATCATTTATCATTTGTAAAGTAAAATTGGTGTGAAACACCACACAAATTATGAATCGTCTGCTCCGAGTATTTAAATTCAATTTCATTATAATTTTTTAATAATTTAAATTCTGTTAAACAAATAGCGAAATTTATTTTTTTGAATTGTTGATTTTTTTTTTTTAAACCGAGTTAAAAATTGAAGTTAGTTATATGGGAATTTGGAGTTCAAGTGAGAAGTGATAAACAAGCGTAACACACATTGACATTGACAATGGGCGTTTGATATTTGATCCCTGTTGACAAATTCAAAGTGCGTTATTTTCAGATTGAGGCCTTTGATGTTCTCCGTCGGTCCTGTCGCCATCGTCTTTCCCGCAAATTACCAGCTACTTATGGCAACAATAAGCAGTCAAATATTACGTACGGGCGAAGACACTTTTATCATTTATGGTAGCTCTTCACGACAATGACATTAAATTGTCAACCACTCTTCATTATATGGTTCGCAACCTAGTTAAACAATGGAACCCTTTTCTTTTTTTTCTTTTTTTTTTACTACCAATAAAAAAAATTGAACTAGAATTAGTTTTTTTTTAAATGAAAATTTTATTTAGTACATAGAAATAAAAATTTGTTTTCAATAATCAAAATATGAACACATAATTAGTATCTATTAAAAAATATTGAGAAAACCTTGGTTTTCAGTTTTAAAGTTTTACAAACATTTTTAATGAAAATACATTTTTTAATTATTATATATTTCGATTTAAAAATATTTTTAAAATTTTTAAATCAAACTCATTTTCTTAACATCTTCTATTTCATAAAAAAACGGAAATAGAAATATAGAAGTTGTCGAAACCACCTTTTTTGAAAACAAAAATTTTAGTTGTCGACATTAAAAATAAAAACTGGAGTCGCCACCGATCCATGATTTAGGTGTGATCGGCTCACTTTAAAAATAAATTTGGTCTACAAAATTTGAGAAAATGGGTTCGGGAGTCAGTTACGCACGAGGAAGGGTTAGCACCCTCGTAACGCCCAAAATCGGTACCAAATTGATTATTTGATGTCTTCGTGTCGAAGGTTTAAAAAGATTTTAAAATCAACTCAAATGATGGAATTTGAAAAAGGATAATCAATTGTTCGAGTCATGTAAAGAAATCGAGTCCCAATACGTTAGGGTACAATTCTTCATAATCCCCGAACTTTGAATATCACTTTATTTTATGTGAAAACCTTCATTTTGAGGAAATAACATGCCACACCCAATACGTTAGGACACAACAAGTTAAGTTCCCAAAAATGATTTTTATTCTCATGCATTTTGAATAAAGAATATTCTCGGTTATTTAGGATAATCAAAGAAAATCAGAACCCAATACGTTAGGGCTCAATTTCCCTCATCAATCCCAAACTTCAAATATTGCTTTTATTAAAAAAAAAACCGTTGAATCAAGAAAATAATCTTGATGTATAGTTAAAACCAAAATGTATTTTCTAAAAGGGTATGTTAAAGTTAATGTACAATATGAAGCAAAAACTTTAATTTAGAACGTATATGAATACGTATTTACAAAATATATATATGAGCACAATATACAAGTAAGCTTAAAAATATGTACGAGCATGCATTTAACACGTAAATACGAGTGTACATATAAAAGGAAGGTAAAGAAATATATACAACAAGCTCACAATAATTTCTAAGAATATGCATGCAAAACATGTGTATGTATACGTGAAAATTGTGAAGATAAAAATATCAAAATACGCATATGTATATATATTTACAAAAAAATATAAGTATATCGTAAAAAAATATAAAACATATGTACATACATATTTATATAAAAAACTAAAATATAAAAGTTTATTTATATATGTAAAAGCTAGAAAATAAAATAAAGAAATGTATAAAATATATATACAGGTATATGTATGCTATATAAAAGAATGCATGTATGTTATAAAATAATAATAATAATAATAATAATAATAATAATAATAATAAAATAGTATAACATAATAAAAAAATAATAAAACAGTGTAAAAAAAAGGATTAAATTGAACTAAAAAGGAAAAAAAATGGGTAAATTCGAAGTAAAATAAAACTGGACTACATTGAATGCGCGCGCAAGAGTGGAGGATCAAAAGGGAAATTATCCCCTCCTTCCAAAACGGGCGCAGCAAGGGACTACATTGAAACGAACATCAAATATGCAGCCCAATTTTAAAACAAGTTAAAAAAAAGGGTTTAAGTGGAGTGCGCTGCAAAAGGGAGGGACCAATTTCACAAATAGACCATTTAAAGTCAGGACGCGGACCCTGCCTGCGGGTCGGTTCAACGTGCGGATCCTGCACCCTTGGAATGGCGCCGTTTTCAAATCAGTATTTAAGACTGGTTTTCAAATCCTGGCCCTCCAACTCCGATTTCAAACGAAGTAAGCCTAGGACATCGACGGCGAAACAGCAGGTAAGAAACCCCTCTTTCTATACTGCTATTTTTTGTAAAAAAAAAAAGAAAAATAAGCATAAAAAGAACCTAAAAAAATAATCGCAATCACCTTTAAATCTTAAAATTCTTTTGTATTCTCTTTGTATTTCTTTTTATTTTCGTACGTTAAAACTAAAAAATCCCCCCACTTTTACACTATCATCATTCGGTTTTATAGCCGAATCTTAGAGAAATAATAATAAAACAAAATAAATCTCTTGATTCTTGCTATATTTTTTTGCTATCTACTGTTTGTGATCTGTTGCAGATTCGTAGGAGACGTGTACGGCATGTGCGACGTTTATGAGTCTTGTGAGGAGAGCCAACGTGCGTAAGCGTTGCGTCGTTAGGAGGCGGAAATGGCGCTAAGCCTCTCGCTACTAGGGTTTCTGAAGGCTTGTTTTGGATTTTGGGTTAGGGTCCGTATTGGGCTAGGGTAATTAGGATTTTGGGTTGTTTAATTGGGCCTGTTTTGAGTGGGCCAGACAATTTGGGCCTTTTACAAAAGTAAATATAAAGTATTAACATATATTTTAAAAATCGTCATAAAAAATTAAATTAACACTAATACTTAATTAATTAATAAATTAATACACGAAAGTGAAACATGATAATAAATACATAAAAATTGGTACACTAAAAAACCTACGGTGGAAAAAGGGAATTTTGAAACGAAACTTCATGCGATTTGACCCAATGAGCCTTTGACTTTTTCACAGTCCCCAAAATCCCGCGTGTATCCAGTGTCACTCTCACATTGGTGACGTTAACATCATGGACCATTTCTTTTAGGGTAAATAACACTCAATATCACTCAACTTCAAAAAGTTACAAAATAGTTACTGAATTATTTGAAAGTTTTTTTATTTAAGTCACTAGGCTATTTTTTTTTAATTTCGGCTAGCGAGCTCCAAGCAACGATTTAGCGATCGATGCGGTGGTTCAATACCCATCGATGAGAAGAAGAATATACCTTAGATTCAAGTTAGTTTGATAGTCAGTGTTGAAGGTCGAAGAATAAAACTGTTCGAATTTTGATTTGCAAATTCGTGACGTTCAAAGTTGTTTTATGAAAAAAAAAATGAACTATAAAAGAGAAGAGGAATGAGAGCTTTCAATTAGTGTAGGTGATATGAGTTGAAAAGGCCATATAACAACAATTTTAATAGTCCAATGACTTAAATGAGAGCTTTTAAAAGTTTTGAGCATTTTGTAACTTTTTAAAATTGTGTGACCAAAACGTAAACTTACTAATAATTTAGTGACCTTGGGTATAGTTTACCGTTTTTTAAGTGTTAATATCAATGTTTTAATACTAGATGGTAACTGAATGAATCAAATCACTTTCTCAATTTAATCAGTTTGATCACTGGGTCTGGTTCAACAATAATTAAATAAACAACTAAAATTTCATGAAAACAATCCAATTGCTTTTTTTAGTTTTGGTTTTTAGTTTTTTACTGATTTTGAGAGGTCAATTCAACCCCTATGTTCGGACCAGTATACTAACCCCAATTCTCAATCCAACTAATATTGTTCCAAATAGCACTAGTTAATTCAATATTTAGTATTTGAGTTTGATTTCAATATTCAATTTGATATATGAGTTTTTGTCTAAATTAGGTACCTAAGTTTGACTTCAACATTTAATTTGGTACCCGTACCAAATAGAATCATGTGGTACAATGAATATTTGACACGTGTGCTATAGTACAAAAAGTATATGTACTTAATTGGGACAAGAAAAACTTACATACCAAATTGAACATTAAAGTCATACTTATGTCCTTAATTTAGATTAAAAAAACTCAAGTACCAAATAATATATTAACAAATTTTAATGATAAAATTCGCTGTTTTACTTTACAATAAAAGGAAAAAATTATTTTCACTTATTTGTTAATATAATAACTAAATTTGATAAATTAAAAATATATACAAATTAAATCTGCAACTCAGATTAATAGCGAAAATTAAAGAAAATCAAATTCAAAATTAAACCTCATTTAATCCAATTAATTAATTTTTATATCCTAATTAACAGTAATAACACGTGCGTGTACTTACAAATATTTTCTTTATTATTACAACTCGAGTCCCGCGTCTGCCTAGTGTTCCCAGCTGGCATGCCACGTCATATTTGTACAAGTCTCCGTATAAAAACGCTGCTTTGCTCACTTCCTTGTCCAAAGAAAAAAAATCGAAACCTCAGAAACCCAGAGGAAAAAAATACCTGAAAAAGCGAAGCCAAATCCTCAAAGGACAAATCTCAGTACAAGTCGCTACCAAGCTTATGCAGAAGCCCATGAAAAGACAGAGACTTACCCCAGTACCGCCGCCATCGGTTCATCGTCTGTCTCCTGAACACGAAACCTCCATCATGGTCGCCGCCTTAAAAAACGTCGTCGCTGGTTATACCCCCACCTCCACCTCCGCAGTCTCCGTCTCCGCCGTTGATATTCCTTCCGATTTCGTTCCCCTTGTGACTTCCACTGTTAGTACTGCTGGGATCAGCCGTGATTTTGACGACGCGTTGTTTGAAGCGAACGAAGTTATGGATAAGTGCCACGTGTGCAGATTTGACGGCTGTTTGGGGTGCAATCTTTTCCCGCCAAGTCATCAAGAAGACCAAACGGTAACCACAACGGCGACGACGATGTTTAGCAAACCAAAACGTGTGAAAAAAAACTACAGGGGAGTTAGGCAACGGCCGTGGGGGAAATGGGCGGCGGAGATTCGAGATCCGAGACGCGCCGCCAGGGTCTGGCTCGGAACTTTCAACACGGCGGAGGAAGCGGCTCGAGCTTACGATAAAGCAGCCATCGATTTCCGTGGACCAAGAGCGAAACTTAACTTCCCGTTCCCCGATAGAACCCACAGCGACGGCGACGTAACAACATCAGCAGCAGCAGCAGCAACAACAACAAGTGTGGTTGTCTTCGATCAAGAAAATTCCGGCGCCTTCAATTTGAACATAGGAAAGGAGTCGGAAATGAGAATCGGGAGTGAGTTTTGGGATGGAATGGGCGAAGATGAGATTCAAGAATGGATGAAGATGATGACGACAGATTTTGACTGGGACAATAATAATAATAATAATAAATATTTCTCGGATTCTGCTATGACCATGGGAAATGCTAGTAGTTTTTGATCAGTCCACGATTCTTTTTTCTTCATTTTTTTGTTCCAGTAAAGAACTGGAAGCTAAACTGTACTTATTATCATAAGCTCTTGCACGTTGTATTAGTTACAAGAAAGGGTTCTCCCATTAATGGGGTAAACGTAGAATCAAATTTTTTTTTACCAATAAATTCATAGAATTCAGAATTTAAAGAAGGCCCTCAATCCAGAATTTTTATAAATTTATAAAAAGAGATGCAAGTCAGCAGAAAAGGAAGATTCTGTTCACTCAGCCGACAACTTGGGACCCTCAAAAGGATAAGATTCAAGTCATTTCTGCTAAACTCACGACTACAAAGGCTATTGATTGGCAAGTACTAAACTTTTCATCACTTCAGTATATTGTTTGGATAAAAAAATTGAATTAAAAAATATATTTATTTAAAATTCATGTAAGAATAAATGAAATATGATTGAATTGATGCTAGGTATTTAGGTTTAAATTTTTATTGTTTTATATAAAAAATAAAAACAATATAACTTACTTTGTAAAATATATAATGTTTTGGTCGTTTTTAACTGAATTGAAATTTGATTGATGGATGATACTAATTAAATCATGGATTTAAAAATAATATAATATAAATTTATAAACATGTTTCAGTATATATAATATAAATTTTACTGATATATTACTAATTGAGTATTAGCTCAGTTGACACCATTTTTATTACAATGAGTTAAAAGTTGCAGGTAATATCTTTTGCATTAATTAATTGAGGTTTAGAGTAATTATATAAGAATATAGTTTTCTATAAAGAGTGAAAGGGTTGTTTTTAGGTCGGGCCCAACAAAATTTTAGGCCCATTTGCTAGGCTCGGGCCCAGCTTGGCTCGAAAAATGAGTCTAAGAGTTTGCTCAAGTCTAGCTCGGATAAAAAAGTTAAAACTTAGGCCCGGCTTGGCCTGCCTGTATTAAATTTTTATTATATAAATTTTGTTAAAAAATATAATACATCAAAAATACTAAAAATATTAAAATAAATATTTCTCAACAATTTGAAAATAAATATATATGTATACTTAAATAACACTAATATAGGTGCAATTTAACAAGTAAATGCCTCTAAAATAGTAACAAAATTAATAATAAAACAAGAGTTATACAATTTCCACATAGTAACAATAAAATGGTACCAACATAATAGTGAAATGGTAGCAAAATGGTGAAAAAATAACAAAAAAAAGCAAAAAAATACATTAAGAAACAAGGAAAAGCAACAGATTTTTTTTTTTACATATTTGGGTCAGGCCAAAAAAGCCTTTTTCGAGGCTTGAACTATTTTCTAAATGGGCATTATTTTTTGCTCAAGTTCATTTTCTGGACCTATATTTTTACTTAAACCCTCCCATTTTTTGGGCGGGTCTCGGCCCAGTCCATGAATAGGTCTAGTTATTTTATAATTAAATCCACGAACTAATTTCAATAAGAATTTTATTTTTCAATAAAAATTATTTTTGAAGCAAATGTTAGAATTTAAAAAAAAAAGTGTTCTTTTTCTATTTTTTGGAATAATGAATAAGGGTAATATTCAACGTTAGTAAAATATTGACTTGTGACATAAAAAACCAAAATTCAATTTTTTTATATTCACTTCCAAATTATTCATTTCATAATTAAATGTATGAAAATAAAATTGTTCACTTTAAAAATATTTACCCTCAGTCTCGTAAAAGTAATTATCAATGAGATTATATTGTATACTTAAGATTAAGGTCACATCTCACTCGTCATTAACACACCCTCAATTACATAAGGTCACATAGTTAAACTAATGATACACCTACATTGAAGGATTAAAAGAGAACGCATGACCTCTTACTTACTCCTTAAGGTCTCCCGTCCTCCTACGACACTACACTTACGACTCTTGTTTCAGTAGGTGAATTGCCATACTAGTCTCCACTAATTTATTCTTTGAGTAAAAGAGAAGACAAAATAATAGTGCTTTATTATAAAAACATTTTAAATCACGTTTGACATATGCTGAAATGAATTCATCACGTGCTGATTCTACTTTTATATATAAAAATGTGGGGTCTTATTATGTATTGCTTCTACTATTAATTAAACTAGTTCAGGTTGTCGCCAAGCGCTTCAATTTCTCCCCTACAAATTTGTATGATTTCACTTTATGAATAATGTATGAAATTTTCTTATCACATTCTTAATATTAATAAAAATAAATACATCTTCTTTTTTTTTTTGTTCTCCTGTACATATACAGTTCGTGTAGAGATTATAACTCTTATATATACTTATTACTTGTTAACGGTTGTGTACGCTTGCACAAACTCCAGCGTTATATTTAACCTAAAAAATAGGATAAAAACGCTAAAACTCGATCCCGACCCACCCTGCCCATATTAACATGTTTTATATTATTATTTTATATAAAACAAATTTAAAAATTGCAATACATCAAATATATTAAAAACATTAAAATTAATGTTTCTCAAGAAATTGAAAATAAATGCCCTAAAACAAGTACCAAAATTAACAATAAAACAAAATTATAAAATGTTAAAACAATAACAACAAAATAGTAACAATATAATAGCAAAATGACAAAGAAAACAACAACAGTTTTTTTTTATAAAATAAAGTATTTTCCATTTTCTATTTTTATTTAAAGTCTAAAAATGCACATGAGGGATAGCTATTATATTTAATATATTAATTTTACCATTTTAACTGACTTTTAGTATATTATGTTAACTTCTTATAACTATATTTGTAAAATTTTTACTGCACTAGAGGTGTCCATGGGCCGGGTCGAGCCGGGCTAGAAAAAATTTCGGCTCGGGCCCGAAACATGGACCTAAAATTTTGTCCAGGCCCAGCCCGAGAAAAAATTCCTAAGCTCGAGCCCGGCCCATTTTTTAATAAACACCAAAAATTTATTTTAAAAATAAAAAAGAAGCATTTTAAAAATATTTTAAAATAAAAATAAAAAATATATATTTATTATATTCGAGCAGGGTCCGGGCCAAAAAAATGGTGCCCGAGGCCCAGCTCGTTTTCTAAACGGGCCTCGTTTTTTACCCAAACCCATATTTCGAGCTTATATTTTTACCCGAACCCTCCCATATTTCAGGCGAGACATCGGGCCGGGCCGGGCCGCCCGGCCCATGGACACCTCTATACTGCACCATAATTTATTATACTTTAAATGACTTATGTCGTAATAATTTGTTTTTATTTTTTATTTTGATGAATTATAAAAAGAGGATAAAATCCTAACAGTAATATGACTCATACTCAAGTCACACCTGAGGCGATGAACATCCTAACCATCAAACCAACACGGGTTACTTATTTTTTAAATTCAAACTCCAAGACATTGATCAAAATTATATTCAAGTCATACAACTTTCTTTTTTCTTTTTTAATCACTATTAATGGCAGTTACTAGTTAGGTTTAATGGGCCTAGAAAGCCCAATTAGTTAATCTGAATTTGAACAAAATTAATAAGTGGATAAAAGGAAAATGTTTGGGCCCAACACCAAAGGCTTGGGACAGTTCCACCTATGCAACAAATCATTAGGCCATGATTTGTGGTGAAAAATCAACATTCTTTTTAATTTATATTTTTTAAAAATAAATGAAAACTTTAAATATAAAATTACATTTAAAAAATATTAATACGAGTGTGTTTTGTCTTTTCATTTTTTTAATAAAAATAATATTATGATGAGATTTAAATTTAAATTACATGCATATCATTTCAACTAAAACATTATTTATTTATTTTTATAAATTTTAATAAATATACTTTTTATATTATACTATAAATCTAATTGTATTGATGTTACCTTAAATAAAGTCATAAAATTATTTTAGCATAGACATAAGGATTAACTAATGAGACCAATTTCAATAAGAAAATTATAGTAAAAATATAAAAAAATATATTATTAGGTACTAAATTATATTTTTATGGGTGAACAAAATATTTAATAAAATTTTATTAAGAGCTAAATAAAATATTAGATGAGATGGTAAAGTTGAAGATTTAAGTTTTATATACATTGATCTTGGTTCAAATCTTATTATGTGTAATTTTTATTGATTTATTAAATTATGAAAAGACAAAACACCATAATAACAAGATAACTCATTTTATAAAATGCATGGTCTTTTATCATCTCACAACCGAGTTGTTGTCTAGTTGACTCATGACACCAACTCAATCAAAGGCTTAAATAATGTATTAGAAAAGTTATCATATACGTATACATGTGGAGACCATGTATTTATAATATAAGTATGCGTTTAAAATAACATATAAAAATTAATAAAAAATATGGTTTGAAACTAATAATAACGTATACGCAATATGTACAAAATTAAAATAACTTAAATTATGACTAAAAAGAAATTAAATAAGTAACTAAGTCGATTTTAAAAAGAGTATGTTGAAGGCGTTTTTCTCTTTTTTTTAATCGAGGAGAAAGAGAAAAAACGCATTTAATTGAATACCTTTTACTGGCAATTAATGCCTCTTTTAGATGCAACTGTATCTCAATACATTAGCTTTTTTAGGTTAAAAAAAATTGCAACTGAAATGTTAGTAAAGGCAAAACTGTTTGGAAAGCATTCTTCAGTGCGTTGAAAATGTATTTCACCTCACCGGAGGCTTAATTCTAGACTAGAGCATTTTGTTCCAGTAAAAATTTAGCAACTTCAATTGCTTTTTGTTTTCCTCTTTTACCCATATATTCTTCAGTTGCATTCTTCAGGCTTTTCTAATGTTTGGTTACCCTTCTTCTCCCCTTTCCCCTTCCCATTGGGCTGCAAATCAGTTTGGTCAAGGACTTCTTCTGGTTCCTCCTTCATCCAGGTAAGGCTCCTTCTCCTTCATTCGTTCTTCATTCCTTTTTCTTCTTTCGTTCTTCATGTTCTCTTCTCAGCATATTCTGTTATGTTTCCTCTCTTTCTCTCTTTATCAGGCAAATCTACCATGAATTCTTCGTTGGGTCTTGGCTTAAGGCGATGGTCGTTCTTTGATTTCTAATAATTTTCAGTCATAACAATTTTCCTTTCATTGTTTCTTATTTTCGAGCATCTTTCTCCATACAAGAATATTGAGGTAAGTTTTTGTGTTTCTCTTTTTTTCTAATTGAAATTTTCATTTTTTTCCTTATTTGGTTTTGTATTTTTTTTTAAATTTTGTGTTCTTGGATTGACAGGAGCAAAAGTTCTTGATCGGAGTTGTTCTTATGATTCCTTGCTATTCTGTAGAATTGGTGAGTTTATTTGCTATTCTGTAGAATCGGAGTTGTTGTTATGATTAATGTTGCAAACTTTTGCTTCTAAAGATGCTTGCAGTGAAAATTTTTGTTGTTAGACTCCTGTGACTTCTTTTATGACTCTTCAATAGTCTGATCAATAAAGTCTTTGTTTTGAATGGTTTTCTTTTGTTGCGAAGGATGGTGCACAGGATGAATTCAGTTTTATGCTGTATTTTAAAATGCTATGCTGTATGTATGCTGATCTGCATTTTATTCTCTTGTGTTCTTTGTCTGGTGATGTTCAAATTGTTAGGGAGCTTGTTACAAATACTTTTTAAAATGTCAAAAACATTCTATTTGTTAACGATTTTGTTTATTAATGTTTTCTCTGTTCATTGTCTTGGCTTTTCTAATCTATTCATCCTTATTCTGCAGCATATCGAAGACTTGACTCAGGAAAAGTTTTCACTGTAACGAGCTCTTGAGGCCTCACGTACATTAGCAGAATCTTTGGCTGCTGAAAATTCATCTTTGATTGATAGTTATAACCAACAGGTTTGTTTCCAAATATTAGATTAGCAGCATTACCAGCTGTCATGGTCATGATATGTTTTTTTTATCAGTTCATCGTGCTTCTCCATTGCAGCACTTTCTGTCATTTCATTATCCTAATTTGTATTCTCAATCCTTCTTAAAAATCTCTTAATTATCTTACATTTACTTTTCTCCCCAGAGAAGCATTGTCAACCGGCTAAGATCTGACATGGAGAGCTTACAAGAAGAAATCAAGGCCCAACTGGTTAGTATCTACTATATTTAGGTACTGGTAGTCACTTCAAATTGTTAGAAATAATTGAATCTCATATAACTACATACCACTTTATGTCATATGGTTAATGCAATGGTGTTTGTATGGCATGTGTCATGTGTGCACATATGCACATTGATTTAGACTTGTTTGTGCTTAGATAAAGTTCTATCTAAAAATTGAGATACCTACTGCTGCCTATTGCATCTTTGATGGTACCCATTAACCAAAAAATGCAGCACAAGGAACCCTCTTGAGGTTGTCCATGTCTATGCCCTTTGATCTACACTTGAAGGGGCCTTAAGTAGTGCTATCCCAAAGTTATTAAATATTGGGTTTGTTTCGGGTTTATATTCAGGTTGGGCCTCTCAACCTATTGCCTATTGGTTTTAGGTTAGATGCTTAATAACTTTTTATCTATAAAAATGATCCTTAAGGCTGGAGCTTGTCTATTTTTTCCTAGATTCAATCAATAAGTCTTTGTTTTGAATGGTTTTCTTTTGTTGCAAAGGATGGTGCACAGGATGAATTCAGTTTTATGCTGTATTTTAAAATGCTATGTTGTATGTATGCTGATCTGCTTTTTATTCTCTTGTGTTCTTTGTCTGGTGATGTTCAAATTGTTAGGGAGCTTGTTACAAATACTTTTTAAAATGTCAACAACATTCTATTTCAGCGTATACCTTTTTTTTATTCTTGCTATGTCTGGTGTTTGGTATTGCAGGCAGAGCTCGAGTCTTTTAAAATGGAATATGCAAATGCACGACTAGAATGTAATGCAGCTGATGAACGTGCTAATATATTGGCTTCTGAAGTCATTGGTTTGGAAGAGAAGGTAACAAAGTTTTAATGGGTAAAGGTTTTCTTCCTTCTCCAATTTCATTCTATTCATTACAGAACATATATCACTCTTGATAATAATGCTGAAAGATCAGTAAGCTGCCATGTTCGTATATGCATGGTTGTAATATATACCACGTGAAGGGTGTTTCTTGGACGTATAGTAGAGCTGCAACGTTTTTAAGTGCCAGTTTAACTTAAGTGGCTCTCTAGTCCTTTTTTATATTTGATTTGATCCTGTTATTTGCTTGTTTTATATGATATTATTAGCATTTGGAGTTTCTTACTTTATTCCATTGAATATATTTCTAAGGCCAAGTTTCATTTCTGAACTTCTGGTGCTAGCAGAAAAGGTTAGATCCTCCTGCATGTTCTTGTTATTTGTATTCCATAGAGATTGGATCTATAAAGTTGCTCTCTCTCTATTTGCAATGCAAAGTAAACTGCAGTGGAGCATTTCTACTATCTTCGAGTGGAGGATGCTTGTATATATCTTGGATTTTATACCATCCATATACTATAAGGGCATGGTTACATTCTAGAAATTCCTTCCATTCTTCAATTTTGGTTATAAATTATAAGTACGAGGGTTCAAGATATTTAAATGCACTATTTTTTTATCACCTGATTTCTTGAATTGTTTTGTATGTTTGTTTTGTTTCAAGTTAGATTCATATTTGAACCTACAAGAAAGGACCTCACTTTTTCTTAGCTTTACCAGTAATTCAGTCTCAAAGGATAAAATAGTGTAGTATTGTTATATGGTCTGTATAGCTGACCTTCCAATAGTTGGAAAAGGCTTACATGTTATAGTAATCTGTAATCCAAATATAATTCCTTGCACCAATAATCTCAGTGAGATTGTATCTTATACTTATGTTGTTACGAAGCTGATATTACCGATTTTAAAAATGTTTCTGGCATGTGAACAGGCCTCTGAGCACTTATGGCTGAATTTAATGGTGCACCAGTCCCATCTGATTCACTCTCTTAGTAGCTTGTTATTGAACAAATGCAGGTATTGTAGCATAGCAATTTCTTGAGACACTTGAAGTTAAAAGGGGTTGCAGTTTTGGGGTTTCCGACATTAATAAGGGTTGTTGTCCACATTTTGTTTATTTGTTTGGTTTTTCTTTTTCAGTTAATCAGCATGCTTGTATTAATCCAGATGCAACAGTAGTTGGATGATGAATGATATAATTGACTCGTTCAAGCTTTTGATGGTTTTTGAACCATGAACAATAAGAAATGAATCAGATATGTTGATGAAGAATTGAACATGTGGTTTCTATTGGATTTCTTCTGAAATTAAGAAATGTATCATTTTTCATTCATCATTGCATTGCTTCATCTTTAGCTCAAATGTGAATCATTTTGCATTTTCTCTTCTGATGAATATTCCAATCTATTGGACAAATACACTAGTGTGATGTTGGAAACATGGATCTAGATTTGAAGTGTATGCCTTGGGTTTCAATATAAATGAAGCAGAAATTATATATTTAAATTTGATTTAGTATATAAATGGTAAGAATGAAATGAAAAGTATAAAAATATTTTGAAAATATGAATGTTACATTTTAAAAAATATTTTATCCAATTTCTGTTGAAATAATGTTTTGATTGATTGTAGGTTAAACAGGGATTTAACAATTGCTAATGTTATAAAGTCATATTTTGACGTCTTTAATCTTATATTATATCTCCAAGTTAATTTTTATCACCCGCAATGTCTTATAATATTGTTCAAATTAGTAAAACATTTTAAAGGATTTGGTATGTAGGCAAAATTTCATACAAACATAGATAACGGAATTAGTCCAATTGAGTAACACAGTTAAACCTTCTTGTTAAACTGAGCTGTTCAGCAACTTATGTGTTAAGAATTAGTAAAAACCAGCAGTAGCATATTTATGTAATTGTAATAATTTATTTTTAATTATTTATTATTGAAAATAAATATAATTGTAATAATTTTTAATCATTTATTAATTTTGTAATTGTTAAATAATTTTAAAAACTTCTATTATATATCATTTTTAATTTAATGTCCTTAAAAGTTATTTTCTATTTTCACCTCACCGCTACAGCTGCGTTTGAATCCAAACACACACTCCACCGCTGTTTCTAATCTCACTGCTACAGTAGCAAATATCACCGCTACAGTAACTAATCTCACCGCCACCGCTGTTTTTAACCTCACCGGAGCTAAACACACCGCCCATCCAAACTAAGCCTAAGAGAAATCAGTTGGCATAATTCAACCCAAATTTACAGCTTTTATCCTCTATATATTGAAATAGTAAAAACTCAAAATGGGATATAGAAAAAAAGAACCAAGTTTTTACTTTCTCCCACTTATGGAGTGTGGAACAGTTGGTAGTGTTAAACCCAAGAAAGTGAAACTACAAACAGCTCTTGAACATTAACTAAAATCAACCTGTGAATTAAATTTGAAGAAGAAGAGGAAGAGTGAGTAATTAGCAGATAAGTAGACTGATAATGCTGATTTTAAGAGATGTATGAATTTATGTCTTGAAGATGTTTGAATGAGAAAATGACAATGTTGATTTTAAGATTAAAAACATGGTGGTGGTGGGCCAGTAAAATCCTCTTTGGAAAGTCCATAGCCAAAAAAAAAAAAAAGAAGAAAATTGCAGGGAGCTTTGAGCTTTGCAAAAATCTCCCTCCCTTTTTCATTGTTCTTCATCAAATTCCCCATTATCCCTTTCTTACTTTCTTCTTCTTCAACCCTTTCATCTTTTCAATTCCTTTTTTCAGTTTTTTTTTTTACTCGAATGTTACCTCCAAACCCTAGCCTTTTCCACGCCAAGCCATCTCCGCTCCTCCCTCTCCTTTCCCGGACCTCATTTCGCTGTTTCGCCGCCGCCGGAGACGCCCCTTCCGGCCCAACATTCCGTAAGTGGTTCCAATTCCCGACCACGACAACAACTTCCGACAACGTTTACGGAGGTGGTGCGCGAATCGGGCAAGAAATCAGCTACGAAGCTCCGGCTGGGAGTAGCATCAAGGTCAAGAAATGGTCGAGGGACACAGAGAGTTATTTGACTAACGACGATGAACCTCTTCCCCTTCCCATGACTTACCCTGATACTTCCCCTGTTGGACCTGAAGAAATCGATAAGCGACTACAATGTGACCCTGAAATCCAGGTCCTTTCTTTACAAGCTTTGAATTCAGTTCGAGGGAAATGTTTTAGTTTTTAGGGATTAGTATTGGTTAATCTTTAATGGGTTTTGTTTGTAGGATTGTAAGGAAGTGGTTTATGAATGGACTGGGAAGTGCAGGAGTTGTCAAGGGACTGGACTTCAAAGCTACTATAATAAAAGAGGGAAAGAGATTATTTGCAAATGTATACCTTGCCTTGGAATTGGTAAATTTTCTTCTTCTTGGTATCAAAATTCTACTTGGAAGTGTGTATGGGCTATCTGCCTTTTCTTATGAACTGCAATGTATGCTGCTAGGATTTTGAGTATCAATGTCAAGTGTCCTCTTCCATTTTAAGTTCTGAGACTAGTCCTGTTTGGGCCAGGATGCAGGTAAAGCCCTCCCAACAATTAACGACTCCAGTATTCGAACTTGTTCGAATACCTGGGGAAGAAATTCACTTCCACTTCTTCTAACCACTTGTCGGTAACAAAGTCGGACATGGATATGTATAGATATGTGTTCAACATGCATATGTTCATTTCTTTATCAAAATTTTCATGTATTGAAGGATTTTTGGAGGATCATATTCCAATACACATGTTCGGATATGCATCAAACACAAGTGTCACAAAAGTACTGTAGGAAAAATGAAAGTCGAAGCAACATAGATAGCAATTATGATATAACTTGATTAACTTTAATAGCAAGCATAATTCAACTTGTCAATAATATATGTGGATTCCCTAAGTAAACCTTTGTTCTTCATGGTTTCAATGATTAGATCCCGGTCCAGCTTCATCACTAGCTGACTGGAGATTTGAATGTATATCTAGGAACCCCTTTTTTTGTGTTCCACTTTTGTTCCTTTTCCTGCTTTCAATTTTGGCATTGTTTGTGAAAATGAAGCTTTATGAGCTTGCTGGTTAAGCTTTTGGTCACTCCCTGAGTAGAAATCTGGTTACTTTTTTTTTCTCCCCTATCCTGCTTCCTGTTTTAAGTATTGGTTGTGAAAATAAAGCTTTATGAGGTTTTGATGACCTTTTTTTTTCTTTCTAGGTTAATTTAATATATGTATTAATGAATTTAGATGCTGTTTGAGAAATTTAGTCATATGCTTTTGTTTTCTGAGATTTTGCTATTATTTTGATCGTGTCTTTAATGGTTAAGGAGTAAAGCTATTCTCTTTTACCAGTATTCTTTCTATGAGAGATTACAATACTTGATAATATAGCAGCCATTGAGAATTTATTTTTAGCTTATAATAAATAAGCTTTATCTATAGGGTTGCTTTGAAAGCTTTTCAGTCCAGCATTTTATTCTCCAGCTCTGCATTCGGTCCTCACATGTCACTACGCTTTACCTTCCCGAATTGTAATTGTCTATTTTGTTTAGAAAAGTCTTTACTTACTCCTGTTAAGTTAATTTGTTTCTTTAACTTGTGGTTTTGAATGTAGACACTGAACAAAGGTGATGAATATGATGAGTCGGTCATTCTCTTTTTGATTGTTTGATGCCTAAAGTAACTAGTTTTTGGCATTTGTCAATGCCTTTATCATCGTTCATTGCAGGTTACGTGCAAAAGATAACAGCTCGGAAGGATATTGAAGTGATGGAGGATTTGGATAATGGAAAGCCACCTTGAACATGAAGAAGGCTTCTTTTTCTTCTTTTATTTTTTTGGAATATTTTGTTAACTTCCCTGAGTTGTATTTTTCTAATACCTTTTTTCAACATGTCATGTAAAATTTATTCTTTTACATGGATAGAGGGTGAAAGAGAGCCACCTTGAGAGGGAAAAAAAGGGTTTAGGGATTGGTCTTGTTGAGACTTAAAAGAGGGAAAAAGGAATTGCTTGGAACTTTATTAAAGAATCTATTCCTATGGCTCATTAAAGCATGAAATAGTAACCTTAAATGCAATTCATCTCTTGCTTTGGAAATTAGAATAACTTTGTTCTCATCTGCCATGACCATCCTATATAAAGTTGAATGGCGTCTGAGCTGCGAGCTGCGAAATTCAAGCATCGAGGCTTGAAACCTGCATCACTTGCAGGGTTTTGTTAATTGCTATCTCCAGGACAAAAATACCAGCAGACATGTCAAACGTTGGCTTTCTCGAATTCCAATACAAGCTTTCGCAAAACAAGTTCTTGTGGAAACCGTTGCGCTTGTTTTCCAGGGACAGGCAAAACTCGGGGTTATTAACTGCTTACCAACCTGATTTGGATGAACTAAGGAAAGTTTTTGATAAGTTTGATTCCAACAAAGATGGGAAGATTTCTCAGATGGAGTACAAGGCCATGTTGAGGGCACTAGGGCAAGGAACTATGACTCGAGATGTACCCAAGATCTTTCAATTGGCCG
This sequence comes from Gossypium raimondii, assembly GCF_025698545.1. Taxonomy (NCBI): domain Eukaryota; kingdom Viridiplantae; phylum Streptophyta; class Magnoliopsida; order Malvales; family Malvaceae; genus Gossypium; species Gossypium raimondii. The sequence continues at coordinate 3,829,212 of NC_068577.1, read as the reverse complement.
ATTTCGATGGAGATGGTTTTATCAACTTCAAGGACTTTGTGGAAGTACACAAGAGGAGCGGTGGGGTGACAATAATGGACATACAGAATGCTTTCCACACATTCGATCTCAACTGCGATGGCAAAATAAGTGCAGAGGAAGTGATGGAAATGTTGAGGAGGCTTGGAGAGAGTTGCAGCTTGGAAGAGTGCACGAAAATGGTGAGAGCAGTGGACACCGATGGTGACGGTATGGTAGACATGGATGAATTTATAACCATGATGACTCGAACTATGAAGCTAGATTAAAAGAGGCATTTCATTTCGGTTTGGGTCTGATTGTTTCTTTTATATCCCAATGTAACTTTTGATTTCTCTGTTTAGAGAGTGAAAGGTTTGTTTGTCAAATAACAACAATTTGTGTGTGCTACTGTCAAACACGGGCATCATTTGCAACTTTAACATTGTTGATGTGCCTCAGCTCGGCCAAGAGCACTACGGGTTCATAGGCCGAGGGGTAACATCACACAAGTAAGCTCAAAACTATTAAAGATAAAACATCAGAATAATGGCTATGTAGAAGAGCAGAAAAAATATCATACTAAGCATCAGAACAAGCACAAGGGCGTATGTATAGCCTAATAGTGAACCGTTCACTCGAAAACACAAGCAACGAGTCAACAACAGTTCTACTGTTTCACTGCAATGCATATTGCCTAATATTCTGGGACTTTACATGTCAAACTCCAAATGGAAAGAATTCGCAAAAGTGATGCAAGACCTTTTACCAGTAATCACCGCAAGAACATAAGCCATCCTTGAAATGATGGAAGCGCTTGTTGTCTCTAATAATCAATTCCCTCCCGACAATCCTCGATATGATCTTGATGGCATTGTGACAGTCACCGCATACACGGAGATTCTTGATGATCCTAAGGGTTTGCCTTGCAGGGGTACTGATTAGACCAAACGCTATCGCCAATCGTTCACTGTGGTACAGCAGCGCTTGCTCCTTCGCCTCTTGATCAATGTCATGAAGAACGTATCTCGTGTCAGGGACGTAACTTGCTTCTTTCATTGCTTTCAAGGCCTTCAATTTCTCATCATCCTTGTAAAGGGTTGGATTTCGAAACTCACTGATTCTGTTCTTTCCATCAAGCATGCTGATTGCAGTATGTTTCTTCGGTGGTGGTGTTGGGATTTTATTCGCATCAACCTTTGACGGGTCAAGATCAATCATCAACTCCTCAACATAATCTTCAAGATCCACATCTCCATGAATTCGAGCATAGTTCCTCAATGCCTCCCAAACTTCGGCAGTTGGCTCGAAAGGCAATTTTTTCTCTATATACTCTTTAGCTTCATAAAGATGACCAGATTTTCCAAGAACACCTATAAGCCCCACATAATGCTCAACCCCCGGAGATATTCCATACTCGCTCTCCATAGATTGGAAATGTATAAACCCTTCTTCTATAGCTTCCGCGCTACCACAAGCCGAAAGAACCGCGAGGAAAGTCTGCTGATTCGGTTTCAACCCCAATGTCCTCATCTGCTCAAACAACTGCAACCCATCATCTCCCAAGCCATTGTCTGCATACCCATTTATCATTAAATGCCAAGAATCCATATTCCTATCAGGCATATGATCGAAAACTCTCCGTGCATCTGTCATGCTACCGCATTTTGCATACATTTCAATCACCTTATTGTTCAATCCAAGGTCGCCTCGACAGGTCGACTGCAAGAAGTAATCATGAACTTTCTTCGCATCCTCGAGCGATTTGGGATTGCAGATTAACCCGAACAAATATGAAAAACAACTAGCATCGCCTTTAACTCCTTTATCCATCAATTCGATAGCTTCTTTCACTTTACCCTCGTGACACAACCGCGTTAAATCTACCAATGAAGGAACAGGTTCAGCCTGCACATGCTCTACCATTAGCCCTTGATTTCCTCTCTCACGGCTGAACTGATTAGGGTTTTGACTCTGCGGGGCTCTTTCGTTAAAATTTCTACCTTGAGGGTGGTACCCTTGGCCTTGATTTTGGTTACTCCATTGATTTGGGCTTCTAGGCATTTGCGTATTCATCGGATTAGCATTTGGGTACTGAGGATAGCTTCGATTCTGCTGAGGATTCCATTGATTAGGCCTTCCTCGTTGGGAATAACCCTGACCCTGATTTTGCTGGGGATTCCATTGATTGTTATCAGAAACCCCGCCCTGTTGTTGCGGATGATGGTAGCCCTGGTTTTGAGGGTTCCATTGGTTATTAAAATTAGGGTTTCGCTGGCCATGAAAGACCCTGGGATCAGACGACGGTGGCGGTTGTTGGTTTTGGTGGTGCGGCGGCGGTCTCTGGTACTCATTTGGGATGGCGGAGGTGCTAAGAGATTTTAAGCTCAGGGATAAAATCTGGGTTCTATCGAAGTGGCGATTGGAAGTGAAGTGAGAGGAGTTAAGGCGTACCTTGGTTAAGAGAGAAGTGAAAGGTGGCGTTGAGCTCCGTCCACGACGTATTGCCATTAGAGACGCCATATGATTGTTTTCTTTCGTTGTTTTCCTAAGTGGAAATAAATATAAAACCACTGATAAACCCTAAAATGGAAGGAAAGGGATGAACTACAAAAAGGCTTGGGTGATAAAAAAAAAAAAAGCGAGCAGGGGTATGTTTTTGGGTTTTCAATAGGGTATCGGGTCGGATTTATCTTCGGGTTTATTCTAACTCTTCAACTACAACATTCCTATTTTTGTGCTGAAAGGGCATTTAATATGATAAAAAGTTATTATTTTTCAATGAATTTAATTGTGGAATGTGATTGAAATATTATGTAAAAAAAAAAAAACATAACATATCGTTTTTGTTACTTTCCAATGGGAAGTCAACTTTGGTTGAGGAGTTCATGATTTTAGAATAAAATTTATCTTATTTTGGTCCCTTCAAAATATTTTCTTCAATTTAGTTATTTTAATTGATATAATTATTTTAATTAGTCACGACTACTAAATTTTTCGTTAATTGCCTAACAAATTGCTGACGTGGCATGTTAGCTCATTAAGTGATTGAAACATGATCATTTTCACTTTTGATTAATCTAGTGACCTCTCTATAATTAGTCCAATTTTTTTCTTCCTCTTTCTAACTCTCGTTTGCACCCTACTTTTTTATTGCAGCTTATTATGCTTAACGTTAGTATTGGAAAATTGAAAGATTATATAGAGAGATGAGCGGAATTAGTCCAAACTCTTGCCACCACTGTCATGATTCCAAGTAGTTGAGCATTGCAGCTTTCAATTCATTTCAACAATGATAGACAGCAACCTCAACACACCTCGAGTCCACATGTCGTGTTCCCTTTGACTACTGCACTCGAACTCAACAAGCTCTTTTGTTTTAATCTTCAATCGAAAGTAACAACATTGCTCTCTGCCCTCCAACACATGTCTCAACACATGTCTCCCTAGCCATGCTGCCATATCACTACACACCTCCAATTCCACATCTACAACCCCACAAAACAACACTTTTACTTACTCTAATCCAATCCACAATTGATCTTTCAATATTTACCATTATATTACACTACAACTTACCGTTTTTTTTCTTTTTGGTGAATGTCCTAGCTGTCATGGGTTGCGCATGGGAGCCCGCAATCATGACACATTTGATTGATCCATCTTGTTCGCGAGGGGTCACATGACCCAACAGGACTGATCCATTGCTTAAAGTGATTGAAGACTCATCTATAAAGCATGGAAAATATGAAACGTAATCTTCGAAGATATACAATATTTGATGACTCTTAATATTAGAAGATATGGTTCTATAAATCTTAGAGATTTGATTTTGTAGATAGCTTTTAATCTTAACCGTTGATGTACTTTAATATGTACTGTTGAATTTGGGGAGGCTAAATTATAAATAAAGGTCTCTCATCCTCATTGTAAATCACTCCACTTCATTGAATAATAGAATTCTTGAGAGCATTCACTCAAACAACTCTCTTGTGTTTTTGCTTTTCTATGGCTTTTCTCTTCTTTCAAGTTCTTTCATCTTTTGTGTTGCTTCCGCTTTGCGTTGGTTCCTTAGAAGAATTCTATGTGAATATTCAATTATTTGGAATTAGGCTAACTTATGTGTTTTTAAAGCGAAGAAATCACCTAAGGCCGCACGAATTGTAAGACTAAAATTCTAGCCTCGTGACTGTTGGTATCCGAGCTAAGATTTTGAAAGCACTATTGAAAGATGTCGAAAGAAGTTGCTGAGCAAGTTAAACCAATGGAGACCCATGGGAGGGCTAGAAAAGTAAGCCAATCGAGGGACATGCTGTCAGCTTTGGAAGGGTGAGTGGTCACTCACGAGGAGTCCATGAAGAACTTGAGGGAAAAACTTAAGGAAGTCGAGGGAGGACTTACTAATGGGTTGGAATTAATGAATGAGAAACTTAGGGACTAAGTGTTAGAATCTCTCAATTTCCTTGAGAACAAGATGACGGGAAGGGATGATACCCTCGACGCTATGGTAATGAACTTGAAAGAGGAGATTGCGGAGTTCAAGGGTGAACTCATAATCTACAAGGCTACTTTGGGTAATGGGGTGTTTGCTGCAGTACCCAACCCAGTGTGGATGTTCCCAAGCCCAAAGAATTTAAGGGGACAAGGTTCGTGAGAGATGTGGACAACTTCCTGTGGGGAATGGAGTAATACTTTCGTGCCAAAGGCATTGTGGATGATGCTACCAAGGTGAACACTATTGTTATGTATTTCACTGACATTGCTTTGTTATGGTGGCACCGTAGGTCCATAGTTGTGAGACATGGTGGAACCGAAATTGAGACTTGGGAGGAGTTCCAAAATGAGTTCAAAGTATAGTTTTACCCGGAGTATGCCAAGAATAAGGCTCGGGAAAAGTTACGTTGATTTACACAACAATGCACAATTAAGGAGTATATGCGGGAGCTAGTGAACTCCTGCACTAGATTTCTGATATGGGTGAGAAAGAGGTGTTCTTTTCCTTTATGGATGGATTGAAGCCATGGGCAAAGCAAGATTAGCAACACTGAATAATTTAAAAGCTTATCGAAGCCATGACCATAGTAGAATATTTTGTCAAGCTTGGTTCGAAGAAAGACAAGCTTGAGTATTCCAAGCTCAAATTCAAATCGATGGGAAATGGTGGGGGAGACAAAGACAAGCCAGCTAAGAATGGCAATAGTAAGACTCAAAATTTTTAGAGAGTTAAGTTTGATAAGTCGTGGGAAAAGAAGAAGAAAGGGCATTTATCTTGCTTCCATTATGATGGTCTACATATGATAAGGGATTATCTGAAGAAGGCAACACTTTCTACCATGTAAGGGGACAATGGGGCAGACAATGCGACCAAAAATATTAGCTCGTTATTGGGTGGTGTCGAAGACAAATCGAGTCGTGGGTTGATGTTCGTAGACATCACTATTGTTGGTAAAAGATTGAATGCAATTGTTGATATAGGTGCCTCAGATTTGTTCATGTCTAAAAAGGCTGCTTGTGACATTGGGATCAAGGTTGAGAAAGAATCAGGTTAAATCAAGACGGTCAATTTGAAAAGTGTTGAAATAGAGGTTGTGATGAAAAAAGTGAAACTCCTACTTGGCGATTGGACCGATAAAGACACCATCAAGGTAATACCACTTGATGACTTTGACTTTGTGATTGGATTAAGTTTTCTTGATCGAATTAATGCGAGTATTTTTTCTTCTGGCAATTACATAGTGATATCAAACCTGAACCATCAATGTATGGTGCAAATGAAAAGGAAATGAGGCATGGAAAGAAAGGCATTATCAGCAATCCAATTTGCTAAAGGAATACGTAGAGATAAAGTCTCCTATTTAGCCACCTTGAAGGCTAAGGAAGTCTTTAAATTCGTTGGTAAGATTCTGAAAGAAGTGGGACAATTATTGCAGTTTTTTCGAGATGTGATGTCCGCCGAGTTGCCCAAGAAATTACCACCAAAGAGGGAGGTGGATCACAGGATTGAGTTAGTGCTCAACATGAAGCCATCGGCTAAGGCCCCATATTGTATGTCTTCGACAGAATTAGAAGAGTTGCAGAAGCAATTGAATGAGCTTTTAGATGTTGGATTTATTAGGCCATCTAAGTCTCCATTCGGTGCCCTAATGTTGTTTCAAAAAAAGCACAATGAGGTCGTTGATGATGTGCATAGATTATTGGGCCTTGAACAAAGTCACTGTGAAGAACAAGTACCTAATTCCCTTTATTGTAGATTTGTTTGATCAGTTTGGTAGTGTGATATAGTTTACCAAGTTAGATTTGCGATCGGGGTACTATCAAGTTAGAATAACCGAAGGGGATGAGCCAAAGACCGAGTGTGTGACTCAGTATGACTCGTATGAGTTCTTTGTGATGTCTTTCGGATTGAAGAATGTTGAAAGTACTAATACAAAATCTAGCAACAACCAATTTTTTAGGTTAAACTACCTAATTAGTCACCCAACTTTTAGGATGCTTTTATTTTGGTCACCCAAAATGAAATCCTTACAATTTCATCACCCAACTTTTAAGGAACTTTCATTTTAGTCACCCAAGCACTAAATCTTTAACGACGGTTAATTGTATACGCTAACTTTCATTTTGGTCATTAAAAAATATATTCTTTTAAATTATTGATCGAAGTAAAAAATATTAAGGATTAAAGTGAAAATGGTAGAAACTAAAATAATGCATTAAAAATTATCAAATTGTACTTGTTTACCCCATTGTCGAAAGTTTTATTTTTTTTCAATATTGAAAATTTAAATTTTAAAATATCAAAATTAAATAAATAAATTATTGAAAATTTTATCCCTTGATAGTGTCAACCGATTTATTACTATAATATTAAAATTAATTAAATTAATTAATGTAATCTCATTCTAAAATTTTAAATTTTATTTTATGTTTTAAATAAAAATCAACTCAAATAACTCATCTTTAATAAATTATCTATGAGACACAAAATTCATTTGATTATATGATCTCGAGTCTTCCATGCTAAGCTAAACGAAAAGAATAATCCTTGTAATTAATTAAATTAATTATTTTTATCCAAGGTAAACAAAACTCATAATTTTTCTTTATCATTTCTTTACCTAAACGAAGAACAAGTAATTAATTTAATTAATTGTTAATTGCAATGATTTTTCTTTTGCTTTTAGCTTAGCATGAAAAATTCGAGATTATATATGTAATACCCGATTTTTGCCCCAGGTACAAATAATAAACGGGCCCAAATGAAACTGCCCAATTACAACAAAATATGCCCAAACCCAGACCCGATTAAACTACAGAGGCCCAAATTAGTGGCCCAAAATAGTCAGAAACCCTAGGGTTTCTAAGGATCTCTATGGTCGCCTCATACTACTCGCGCCGCAACCAAGCCAGAATCACAGCTGGATCTTCACCTGCAAGGAATGAACACAGAGAAGGAAACAAAATCAAAAGATTTGCAGATCAAGAGATATCAAGCATGATTTGTTTCTTTATTTTTTTTATTACTATGGCTATAAGAAGGCCATTAATGTACTGCAATAAGGATGGGAAAATTAATACAAGAAAAGGCTATTATTTTCACAAAAACAGAATACTAGAAGAGCAAAGAGCAATCGAAAAATCCAAAGGTTGAGTCTTTTTGGAACTGTTGTGTAATGGCCTGAATTTTCAGTGATGTCGGAATGGTGATTCGAGATCACTAAATCTGACAAATGAGTATAAAATATTATTAATTTAGTGAGAATAAGTAAATGAAGTTGGGAAATTTTTTGAAATAGTGAATAGTGTACTAGGAATAAATATTAAAATAATTAAAATTGAAAACGAGGTATCGAGACCTCAAAGATTTTAAACCGAGCCATAAGTATTTTTAGAAATATTTTTAGAGTGTCATTGAGTTGGTATTAAAGTTTCATTAGAAAATTTTAACGTTTGGATAGTCAATTAACTAAAAAGAACTAAATTGAAAATAGTGTAAAATTTGTTAAATTGTGATTAAATAGCTTAAGTGATTAAAAATGAGGGATTTAAAAGGCAATTAGGCCCAAACTATATGGGCTGGACGGTTGGGGCAAGAAAAATCTGGAAAAGTGATGTAATAAGGGTAAAATTGGAAATTTTGCAAAAGTTAACAAATAAAAATCTCAATTAAAAGAGTTTCTAGGCAATTCTTCATAATTATCAGCCAAAAAAGGCCATTGAAGAGTCCCTCCAAGCTCGTTTTTCATATATTTGAATCATGTAAATTTAATTCTTGATTATTTCTTCTAATTTTTTGTGGTTTTGACACTTTTACAATTAGGTCCAACTAATTGTTTCATTAGTTATTGATCTTATGGCTGATTTGAAAGTTACCATTGATGAGTACTGAATTTTTATGATGAATAAGTATGGAATTAAAGCTTTGATTTTGTTATATGATGATTCTATTAAAGTAATTTTGATAGAAATTGATTTTAGGGACCTAATTGTGAAAAAGTTGGGAATTAGGGTTTGGTGTTGCGGTTTTGAATATGAAAGGCTATGTAGTAGTCTAAAATAGTTGGAAAAGGTGTTTATTGAGAAAAATTAGATCAATTGAGGGGTTAATTGAGTAGGGACCAAATTGTAAAAACTATAAAGTTTAGGGTAAAAGTGTAATTTCGAAAATTTAAGGGCATAAATTGTAAAATGGATTAGAATAGAATTATATGCTGATGAATGAATAAATTTGTATTTTAGATCGACAACCCGAAGCAAGCCGAGGAAAAGAAAAAGTAGTTGATTAGTCCCTGAACTTTTACAAATTCTGCAAATCGACCCAGGTAAGTTCATATGGCTGAAATTTAATGATTAAATGTTAATTTCATGAATTATATAATGTATGATGAAATGTATTTAGGGTTGAAAAGAGAGTAAAATAAAAATATGAAAATCGAATAAATGATCAAATTAAGCGGAACGCCGGATTTGAGTACTTCTGATCAAGAGATAAAGTGATAAGTGGTAGCTTTAGCTACACTTATCTGATCAAGTGAAAAAGTGATAAGTGCTACACTTATCTGATCAAGAGACAAAGTGATAAGTGGTAGCTTTAGCTACACTTATCTGATCAAGTGAAAAAGTGATAAGTGTTATACTTATCTGATCAAGTGAAAAAGTGATAAGTGCTATACTTATCTGATCAAGTGAAAAAGTGATAAGTGCTATACTTATCTGATCAAGTGACAAAGTGATAAGTGGTAGCTTAGCTGCACTTATCTGATCAGGGACAAATGATAAATGATCATACGTAATACCATAGTTATACTATGGCAAAGTGAAAGTGAAGTACTCAATTTTCCGTGACCGTTCCTTAATTTTGATCACGGATGGTAAGTGACAAATGGGCCCAAAGGAATTATGGTAAAAGAATAAGTAGTAGTGAGTTTATACCAAGGAACTCACCAAAGATTGTGGTTGACAGGTAAATTTAGTAATGGTGTATATTGTATAAGTGTACAAGTGTTTGGTAAGATTTATGTTTTATGCCTATGAACTTACTAAGCTTCTCTATAAGCTTACATGTGTGTGTTTATTGTTTTTGTAGATTAACGTATTTATACATTCGGAGGATTGGATCTACAACAAGAATCACACTATCCAGATATACTCCGGTAGATTATGTTAAGCAACTTTTTGGATTTATATGGCATGTATAGGGAATTGAAGTAAAAAGTAATAGAATGAATGACTAAGTATGTAAAGTAAATTTGAATGTTATGGTTGTGTTAGATATCGAAATATATACATGTTTTTAGTTTGAAATGGTTGATTGGTTGAACTTCATTAGTATTTAAATGAAGTAGATGAAATACTGGAATTGGTTGTGATTTGAAATTTGCAGGGAAGGTTAGACAATTATAAAAGGGGTTATATTGAATTTTTTTAAAAAAATTGCAATGGAGCAGTTCTTGGACAGCAGCATTGATGTAACTTTGAAAAATTACCAAAAATAGTGGAAATAGAATTAGAAGTTGAGTGAGATATGAAATCAAAGCTGAAAGAGTCTACTTTCACATGAAAGAAGTGGAGTAAGCAAAAGAATTATATACTTTTAGGTATTTGAATTTTAGTGAAACAGGGCAAGAATGTTTTTGAAGTCCCCTGTTCTGACTTTAGAAATTCATTAAAAATTTTACAGAAGGAATTATGAGTTATAATTTATATGTATAGATTCCTTAATGAGTCTATTTTCAGTAGAAATAAGTTTAAGCACCATATGAAGTTTGTAATAAGAGATAATTAAATTTTAGTGATGAGTGGTCAGGATAGTTGATCAGTGAAACAGGGGAGACTTCAACTAATAAACTGTACTAATTGGCTAAACCAAAAATTCTTAAAAATTTATGGTGAATAGATATATGAGTCTAGTTTCAGGGAAAATTTAAGGATCTAAATTTAGAGTTTCGTAGCTTGAATTATAATTATTTTAGTGACTGCTGTGCAGGTGGACAGCTTTATTATGAATGATGAAATTAAATTTGAAAGTAAATTTTTATGCCCCGAACTTTTAAATTAAGTCAAGTAACTCCTCATGCTCGACTCCGGCAACGGTTTTGGGTAAGGGGTGTTACATGTTGTTTCTTTTTTATTTTCTTTTTCGCATTTTATTACAAATATATAAAAAGAATAAAATAAAAAACAGAAAAGGGGTTTGAAAACACCTGTGTTCGGGTCTGTCTCGCCGTGGGAAAATTGAGGGAGCCACCCCCGAGGATCGGTGGCCGGAAACCGAAAGGTTTCGGGTTCTTTACGCGTTTTCTGTTGGTTTTTCAGAGACTTTGAACCCATATTCGGGCTTGGAAGGGTCGAGAGGGCCAAATAGGAGATTTTCTCCTTTTTCGGCCACCGCAGACGGCGGTGCCGTCGTCGGAGCTGACGGTCGGCACGGTGGTCGGCGATCAGCCGGTGCCCGGACTTTGGCCGGACAACTGGGGAGGGGGAGAGCTCTTCAGAGGTTTTTTTTTTTGTTTTTTGTTTTTGAAAGAGGCTTAAAATGAATTTTTTTTCAGAAGTTAGTGGGTTAAATAGCCCTTCAAAACGGCGTTGTTTTGGGACATGGGTCGACCCAAGTCTGACCCGACCTGGCCTAGGGTCCACGCGTTTTTCAGCAGAGGGGCAAATTGCGCTTTTGGCCCCTCCGCCTTTTAATATATTTTCAATTAAGTTTTCTTCATTT